>NC_058103.1:68105530-68408560 GCF_020171115.1 Neogale vison
ACGATAAGTATGAAAAATTTTTAAGAGAGCATCTAAAAGTAATAAGCCTCTCCATAGAAAAAATAGCTAAAAATCCCAAAGAAGAAGGTAAACTATTATTCACTGATATTTTCTAAAGAAAATTTGGGGGTTTCTTACTATGAACAATTTTTAAAAAGCATTCTTGCTAGACCATTACTCTGCTATTGGTTGTCTCTTTGAACTTAAATGGTGGACTGTGAGAAAGGCAGGTTTCCATTGACCTCACCCCTGTTGTGCAATGATTAATCATCATGAATACAACTTAAGATCAAGCCATGGGAAACTTGTCTTCTTCCATCTAATTTGATTAATGAGTTTTATGGCTGGGATGCATTGTGAAGAAGTTAAAAGTACCTGAGGCAAAGAACAACTATGGTATGTCTTACATAAATTTTTAGGGAAACAGAAACCATCCTGAACATAAAAATTCCATACTTACTGAAGTGACAAAATCATCTATCCAGGGTAGCTTTATATATGAACATAAAATATTATATCTTTATATTCTGAAAATAATAATTAATAAATACTATTTATTTTCTCTCCAAAAGCTATTAACATACTCTAGTAACCAAAAGCTATTAACATACTCTAGAGACTGATGCTTCTTTAAATCATTATCTTTATAAGCTCAATAGTATCAGTCTTTCAAAAGTAATAAGGGTCACTCAAGTATTGACATTGTCAGTCATGCAGTTCCTTACTTACATAGCAGTAGAATTGCATTTATGACATTTGAGAATAGCCCATGACAGCTTTGGACCCTAGTGATTAAGTAAAAACTATAATAAACTCTTTGAACAGTCAACTGATAGTAAAGAAAAGCTTCAGTGTTTTTTTTTAATGTCAATACAGAACTAAAAATAATATAAATTATTTTTGTCCTATTGTGGACAAAACCCTTGTTAGCATTAAAACTACAATATTCACTTTCCTAAAAATATGACAATTAACCTTCATTACTGGAGATCAGATACCTTTCTGACCTAAATTTACATATTTTTCCTAATACATTCTTTATAATTTGAACATAGAAGCTCTTTTGACATTTACTCATAGAATAAATTTTCTTCCAAATTTCCAGTCTAATTGACATTTGTGTGTATCAGAATTTAACATTTTAGTTTCATTATTCACAAACATGCATCTTTTATGATTTCACTTATATAGAAACAAAGAGGAGTACACAAAATATTACTAGTCCCTAATACATTCTCTCTTAAGCATTGGATTGTAATATAATTATATCCAGAAGTAATGACTGTGGTGGGTTTCCTAGGACTGCCATAACAAATTACCACAACCTTAGATGGCTCAAAGCAACAGATATTCTCTCCCAATTCTAGAGGCTAGAAATCCAAAATTAAATTGTTGACAAGAAAGGGTTCTCTCCAGAGGCTCTAGATGAGGATCTCTCCTTGCATCTTCTTGCTTCTGGTGGTTGCAATCCTTGGCTTGCCATTCCTTGGCTTGTAGATATATCATCACTCCTATCTCTGACACATGGCCTTCTTCATGTGTCTGTGTCCAGATTTTCATCTTCTTACAAGGACTCCATTCATCCATTATGACCTCATCCTGACTTGTTCACATCTACATTACCTGTTTCTAAATATGCTCACATCCACAAGTACTAGGATTTAAGATTTAACATGTCTTTTAGGGGAATACAATTCAGTCCCCAATAATCACCTATAGTAACTAGTCCTAAAATCTATTTTCTATTACTGCAAATCATTATTTATTAATAGTTGATTTTCATATTTGTAAAATATTTATTTTATTAAATAATAACTGAGCCAGTGTGTTTATGAAAGAAAATAGCTCCATGACCAAGCAAATTTTTAGTTGTTTTATAACATCAGTGAACCCAAACCTTGGCCAATTTTTTAATCCTTAACTAACCTATCATTAAAAGGTAAATATACTAAGTGTAGAAACAAAGATCCTTTTTCTAATATTCTTTCTATTTAATAATTGATGATATTTCCTTCTTTTATATAAAAGAATATAAAATATAAAATTCTTTTATATAAAAAAATATAAAATTCAAACATGAGCCAAAACATTAAAGCTTTGGCACAATATTGAATGTGAATTTCAGTATAACATCTGTTTAAAAGCAGGTTGTATCTATATACTTACAGAAACCTCATTTGCAAAAACTTTACATAACTTATAACTTTGTAAAAAAAGAAAAGGAAGGAAATTATGACAGGGAAAATAAGTATACAAAACTTTAAAAAAATATATTAGGTGTCCTTTTTTTTTTAAGATTTTATTTATTTATTTGAGGGAGAATGAGTGAGAGAGCATGAGAGAGGAGAAGGTCAGAGGGAGAAGCAGATTCCCCAAGGAGCTGGGAGCCCGATGCAGGACTCCATCCTGGAAGTCTGGGATCATGACCTGAACTGAAGGCAGTTGCTCAACCAACTGAGCCACCCAGGCACGCCTATATTAGGTGTCTTAATAATTCCTTTGGACCTATCTTCTGATGGGCTATAAATTTTGCTTTTAGCTTTCTGGTAGCTAGGGTGAAGAAGGAAACAAACTTAAACAATGGGCACTTTTTAAAAAGCAATGATTTCAGAAAATACATATTTATTTCTGATAAGATTTGAAAAATAGTGTTACCGTTAGTGATCATGAACTTGACAGTATGATTGAAGCCATAATTTTTCTATAGATGTTACAATTATAACATTAAAGTAATACCTTTTATGGGACCCTTTTAAAAAATAATTGCCTTCAATTCAGGCCATAGTAGCCCAAAAGAATGCAACCCATGTAGAAATCACTCTAAAGGACTGGCATAATCCAAAGGTAAAATTTTAAGTGTCTATATGTAATGGAAGGGATTAAATATTTAATACTAAATTTCCAAACATATTTTATCACAAAAACCAAGCTTTAAGACAGGTTTTGAAGTGCAGAGAATTCAATTATACCTAACACATTAAAGGCAGTCTGTATGGTTCAACAGGACTCCAATTGTTGTCAAAGGTGAAAACACATATAGTCCAATAATAAAGATGTGCAACTGAGTGATAGTTCTTTCCTATTCATTTGTAGGGTGTCCTAACAGGAAAATATGCAAATAATGTGAATAGGAAAATCACAGAAGAATAAATACAAATGTCAAATAAACATATGAAAGATGATTAATGGTAAAAAGGTAAATATAAGTCAAAAGAAAGAGGATATTTTTTTGAGATTTATTTATTTGAAAGAGAGAACTGGAGGAAAGGTGAGAGAGAATCTTCAAGCAGACTCCCTAGTGAGCACAAAGCCCAACAGAAGGCTTCAATCCCAGGACCCTGAGATCATGACAACCTGAGCTGAAATAACAGTCGGACACTTAAACGACTGAGCCACCCAGGCACCCCCAAGAGAGGATATCTTATCATCAGATTAGCAAGAATTAAAAAGTTGAGCTCCCTTGGGGTGCCTGGGTGGTTCAGTGAGTTAAAGCCTCTGCCTTCGGCTCTGGTCATGATCTCGGGGTCCTGGGATCGAGCCCCTCATTGGGCTCTCTGCTCAGCAGGGAGCCTGCTTCCTCCTCTCTCTGTCTGCCTCTCTGCCTGCTTGTGATCTCTATCAAATAAATCTTAAAAAAAAAAAAGTTGAGCTCCCTTATGTCTAATACATACAGAAATAAGTATTATGTTATCCAAATATGAGAGTATAAAAATTGAAAGGGCAATTTGACAGAATCTATATAAACTAGTAAACTTTCTTATGCACCCTAAGTAAAAATCTACACATATACACTAGAGGACATGTATGAGGAGTTCATTGCAGCATTGTAGCACAAAATTGTAAAAAACCTAAATATCTATCAGTAGAGGTATGGTAAATAAAGTATTGTTTATCCACACCATGCAGTGGCCAAAATGAGTGAAATAAAACTATGTGCATCGATAAAAGATTTTCAAGTTGTGTATTTCTTTATCTATCATGTAATAGGCTCTGTGCCCAGTGTGAAGCCCAGTGCTGGGCTGGAACTCATGACCCTGAGATCGAGACCTGAGCTGAGATCAAGAGTTGGATGCTTAACTGGATGCTTAACTGACTGAGTCACCCAGGCACCCCTCAGGATGCATTTTTGAGTAAAATAATAGCAATTTGGTAGCACTGTTTTTTTTGTTTTTTTGGTTTTTTTGGAAATAAATACAGAAGAGGATCAGCTTGTAAGTCAGAGCTCTGCAAGCTTACGAATTAAGATCTTATGGACAACATGTAGAAGAATGCTATCCTTTCCTTCTTTATGATAGGGAGTAGAGAGTAATTTATCCAACTCCTACAAAAATGTATTAAGTCATATGACATAAAGACAAGGGGGGGCGCCTGGGTGGCTTGGTGGGTTAAGCCTCTGCCTTCAGCTCAGGTCATGATCCCAGGGTCCTGGGATCGAGCCCCACATCGGGCGCTCTGCTCAGCAGGGAGCCTGCTTCTCTCTCTCCCTCTGCCTGCTTCTCCGCCTGCTTGTGATCTCTTTCTCTGTCAAATAAATAAATAAAATCTTTAAAAAAAAAAAAAGACAAGGGATCACAGAACACAAAACTAGTTTATCCCACTAGAACATCTGCCATTAACCTTCTTGTCAACACTTACTTCACACAATAGTAAAAGGTTTAATATAAGCATCAACAACTAAGGCCTTAAATCACATTATTATAGGTTATCCCGAAAGCACTCCCAGCTCATGGAGTCAAAGGTAAAGAAAGAGCCCATTTCTAGGACCATAATCAAGGATGTCACTAAACACCATTGCTATTTCCTGAGGAGCGTTGGGCTTATGGTAATGAATTTATATGACCGCCATCTGACATGAAGCTAGTTAGGAAAATGCCATGTCCTTTGAACACATGAAGGATTTGGGGGAGTACAGTTATAATGACACATGTGATACTGTAAACACTGAGTGGCACAGCTCTAACTGAAACTATGTATAAACACAGACTTCCTAACCAAGAGTTAAAGGTATAACAAAATAAGAAAGTGCATGAATAAAAGACAAAATTTCTTAAACATGAAATATTGTAGCTATTCAATAAACTGTATGTTTTACAAAATCCATAAAATTATAAGTCTTCAAAATTGACCTGTAAAATTTTCAGTCAAAGGACCAGTATTTGTTTCCATTCTTATGTCAGGAGTCTTTCCCATTAAAGAGTCCCATCAGAGGCCTCAAGTGGAAATAACTCAGATGTAAACATCTGTGCCCTAAAAGCATTCCTCTGGCATATCTTCATGACAAAATCTTCCAGGTAACTCATGAATGCACCTTATGAGAAGGTAGAGAATTTCACTAAGTTTCAGGCCTATTAATCAATTAATTCATGCTGTATAACATCTTCTACTGACTGATGGCTCCAAAGATGTCCAGGTGCTCTAATCTCTGACCTCTGAGAAAAACACCCAACAAGGGGCACATTCCAAAGTACAGATTGGAAATTTTACCTTACTGTCATCCACAGTACTACCCAAACCAGTAGATTTTATTCATTTCTACATTTCCTTGGAACATGTTGAAAGAAATACATATCAAAGAGGAAAAAATGGATTCATTAATTCAAATTAAAAGCATGTTAAAGTTTGAGGGTATGGTTTCCTCTCTAATCATATGCATTAATGAGTTAAGTTAATATAAGTGATTTTCACAGAAACTGTCCAAATCAAAGAAGAAACTGAGGACATTTTAAAGAACTGAGAGAATTCTTTATTGATACAGCAAACAAAATAATAATGTGGTTACTGATGGAGGTTTGACAATAATAATTTCATATGCAAAAGCTCTGACTTACCAAGGGCTGAGTGCCTGACACTGGACAGAAGTACCTGATATAGATTTGCTCCTCATAACCACTTTGAGAAGTGGACATTACTTTTTTCCTGTCATATATAGCAGGAAACTGGAGCTTAGCAAAGTGTCAGGCCTGGCCTAAGTTCATAAGATTAATAATGTTGATTCCAGGACTCAAACCCAATCAACCTGGCTCCAAAGTTTGTGTTCTTTAATAAATACAGAGTTGCTAAGGGAGGTTTTAAACCACATGTTTCTAAAAGACATTTCAAACTTGGTCTTCTTTGTACAGGCCTCCAGAAATTCATGATAGGAATATTGATCGGTTATATACTTTCTGCCTGTGTGTTCTGGTACTCAAGAAACAATAGTAACTGTATTTTTAAAAATTTTAAACATCCAATTTAGGCCACAGAACAATTTTAACTTGACAAAAACTAGTCTTATGTCAGCACTTGTGGTACAGGAAAAGCTGTTGTTCACTTTTATCTTTAGAAAGCTAGAAAATATTAGCCATCCTAAGTACGTGTGCAGAACAATATGATAGCTTTGTAACCTCGCAGAGGCAGCATGATTAATATTTAGTACTTGAAGGAAAATATATCCATTTAAAGTGATCTAGCATTCCAATCAAGTAGCACAATGAAGTTAAAAGAGGGAAAACATAATAAATATTGTCATTCCTGAAGTTTAGTAGAACTTTCCTGTTTTTTTCAGTTTCACTTTTTAATCCTGAAGGCATTACTTCAGTGTGTATACATTTATGCTAATCATATACCACAGCCATGGGTTCTTCTATCAATATGAAATGTTTTGTACTTGCTGTTTTTGTGCATCTTGTATTGTTATGTGCAATATACAAAATAATGTGTCTAACTATGCCATTTATGCTTTTGAAAGAAAAAGCAAATTACTTACTGAAGAGAATGGCATTTGCATGCATGTGTGTCAGCTTTCAAGCCATTTCCTTCTACAAAATATTGCTTTCTACACTTAGAAAATGCATCCATCCATCAGTTACAAACCATTTCAAAGCACTTTATGAATCTACAGAGCAAAATGTACTTATCTTACATTGGCAGTGTCCCAGCTGTTACAAAATTGCTATTGTCCTAATACTTACAAGGCAATTTTAGCATCAGTTAATAATTTTACAGGATAGATAACTTCTAAAGCATTATAAAATGACAGACATTAAACAATAGCAACTTAGCATTTTTTGAAACAGTTCATGACAGCTTAAAAACTAAAGTGATTTTAATGTATAGTCTATGCAGTTTTAGTTTCTCATTGACAATTCCTTTAGAAGATAAAAATGTGAAAATCCTTTTAAATAGTGGGTGAAAGAATAAAACAAATTTATCTTTAAAAGATATTCAGTAAAAATCTCAATTAGGAATAATGTCTCAAATTTTCCTGTACAGATAGTAGGTGACAAGAATTTGAATTTATTTAGGCAGAAAAAAAAATGATGGTATCATTTAATGGTAGGGTACCACAAAATAAAAGGCATATCTATTCATTAAAGCTAATACAAAAAGAAAATACAGCGAATAGCATTTTATATAAATCAGTGTGCATTATTTCTTCCTAAACACTGTTTTCTATCAATCTTAGTTTAAAAGCTTCAGTTAAAGGGAAACTCTGGGTAAATGTAGCATATGTGTTCTCTCTTACTCTCTTTGTTTGAGTTGTTGGGGTAGCCATACAACCCATTTTGGGCTGGATATTTTACCATTCACCTTTGATAGCTAATGCCTTGATGGTACAGAAAGAAAAATAGCTCTCAACAAATTACATTAATTGGTAGTTTGGTACTTTGCATGTGCAATCTCTTCAAGGAAAAATGCTTTTGATAAGCACCAATGTACAACAGTGGCTATTTTCATAAATGGACTTATTAAATAAAACCAATTACTCTATGAATGTTCACAAAGGCCAAGTAATTGACCACATCATCAAAATACAGCCTAAATTCCCTTAGTACACAATTACCATCTTCTCTATCACTGAGCACATTGATATTGCATGGGCTCATTGTAGACCAGCTACTTCAGAGAACCTGGTACAAGTTGAATTTTCAAGTGATGAAAACTGTATTTGTACATTATAATTTTCTCCAGACTGTTACAAAGATATTTTAATACTGCTATTTTAAAATTATCAAATGAGAAGTTTGTATAATTTTAACCCTTTTCATGGCACCAATATAGCTAAAAACTTATAATTCAAAAAGTCTCAAACACTTTTTTCAGTATACAATCCATGCTATTTATTAAGCAGTGTGTATTGAAGACCTACAAGGCTTTATTTTACTCCTGCTTGAAGGTAAAGTAGATCAAGTAGCCAGTTTGTATTGCCAGCTCCACAGAGGCAAGGACCACGTCCCTCCCAGATGGCTGCATTTCTGTCATCATATACAGTGTCAGGAAAGACCATGTATGCTACAGGTGCTTGTTGATTGACTGACTGATTCAATTAGTTTGATCAATTATGACAGAATTATTTCAATCCTACATTAGGATTTTTTTTTAATTTACAGTGGAAATTACATTGGAAATTTCAAGCTTTTTTCTTGATGAAGATACAGAGACTATTTCTCAAAAAGGACCCAATTGATGCTAACTTGGAAAACCATATGGCCACTTCTTGTCAAACATTAATTGAGAAATTTGCATCTTTCTATTAAAAAACTTATATTAGGGCTCCTGGGTGGCTCAGTCAGTTAAGCGTCCGACTCTTGATTTCAGCCCAGGTCATGGTCCCAGGGTTCTGGGTTCAAGCCCCGTGTCGGGCTAGGTGCTAAGCATGGAGCCTGCTTAAGATTATCTCTCTCTCTCTCTCCCTCTCTCTGGCCCACCTCTTCCTCCTACTTCCACTCGTGCTCTCTCCTCTCTCCAAAAAACAAAAAACAAACAAAAAAACTTCTATCACATACTTATATTCTGTTACAAACTTATAATATCTGTGATAAAATGTTCATATTAATAATATGAAACTGGGGGTGCCTGGGTGGCTCAGTGGGTTCAAGCTTCTGCCTTCAGCTCAGGTCATGATCCCACGAGCCCAGCATTGCGGGGGTGGGGGGTTCTCTGCTCAGCAGGGAGCCTGTTTCCTCCCTCCTCTCTCTGCCTGCCTCTCTGCCTACTTGTGATCTCTCTCTGTCAAATAAATAAATAAAATCTTTAAAAAAATAATATGAAACTGACTTACCTATAGTGAATAAATAGAACATAAACGTAATATTAGGTGGCTCTTCCCCTTTGCCTTCTTATATCATCAAACTAATTACAGACTTATCTAACTTATCAAATATTTATTTACCTTTGCTTTATTTACTGTTGCTAACTTGTTATTTACTATTGATACAACATAACTGAATAAAAAACACAAGTAGATCTCAGTACTGAATGACAAATTTGTTAAAGTTATCATTTTAAAGTGTCATTAAATTCAATCATGTTTTAATCTCAATCTCAAAATACAAGTCCATCTTCCCAATTTTTAGCAAGAATGTATTTAATGACAGTGGAAGGGAATTCCTACTTATAGAAACAAAACTTATTTACTTGGGGAGAGTGCCACAGAAGTGGGTGGAATTTGGCAGCAGGGGTTTTCACAAACAGAAGCAGCCTAAGAGTTTTCCATCATTTTTTATTCCTGAGCTCTAAGATATTTCAGACACTCCAGCATGTGATCTTTGAAGTGTGTTTGTAATATCTCTTTCTTGAATAGATCTTGAGTAGGTTTCTACTTCCCTCCTCAAGCCATTACATCACTATGCTCCATTTCTTACCGCCTGCCATCTATGTTTAACCAAATGTGAAGACTCTTTCTAATGCTGCTCTCAGAAGAGATCAGATATTTGTTCTGGAGTGCATTCAGTCTGAATTTATATCCTAAATTAAGCCCAGGCCCAGTACCTAGAGGTTAAACTACCCTACAGGAGGATTCCACTGTAGATTCTTAAGCATATAACCAAGAACTTTCAAAGGATGTTTATCTTATTGTTGAGTCTCTAAACCTCAAACTTGTTGCTAACTTATTTTTCTTTGCTAACACACCTGCAGTGCATGAATTATTAATGTCAACAAATTACACTCTGAAGTTATTTGTATTATTCAGATGCACAACTGGTTTCAGGCAAAGAAACCCTGAAGAGAAAAATGGGACAGTTTGAACACGGAATTTACTTAAAGGAGGATGAGCATTAATGTTACACATTTTGAATATAAACTGGATACCATACTATTTCTAAGAAATTGGTCCAGAATTAGCATATTTGAAATGTCCTCCTAAGATTTCACATTGTCTCGATTGGTCTGGTCCAAAGGAGGCAGACCCAAATCTGAGGAAGATTTGAAACTATTTCTGATTTCTGGGATAGCATATACACAAAAGTAGACATGATCACGCATCACTGGAGTTTGCCGAATCACTCTGCCCAGACTTTCCCAGACGCATTTCACCAAAACTACCATTTTTGAATAGCTGCCCTAAAACATCATCTACTGATGGAAAAAGTGTCCCTATTTGGTATGAATGCAACTTGTTAGGAATAAGAGATCAACCTTTTTAGAATCTACCCAAAGCTTTTAGTTGCCCCTGATAACACTGTAACATCAACAGGGGCTCTGTTTATGTAGTAACTTGATGAGTGTATCTCATCTGAGCATTAGAATGACTTTATCTTGGGTATATTCAATAAGATGTTATACTCTAGCATGTACCCTAGAGCTAGGATTTAACTGCTTGGATTTAAATCCCGTTCTAGCATTTTTACTATGTCTCACCTTAGGAAAATTGTTTCACCTCTCTAAATACCTTCCCTTATTTATAAAATGTGATGATGATGATAACTTTAACTACCAGAGAAGATTAGATTTACCTGATAAAATCCATGTAACAATGCCTGGCATATATTAAACACTAAAATACAATTTAGTTATCATTTTTAACATGTTTATTGGCTTCATTATGTCCTTCATATATATTTTACCAGAGTAAATCAGAAATCCATTTAACTCAGTGTGACATTTTTGCTAACACTCACAAACTAGGAAATAACAGACTGAGTTGAGTAGATGTTGCAAGAAAATACTCTTGTATGAAAGGAGAATTTTGATATCTATAATATCACAAAACTATCTTCAAAATATAAATTGTTCAGTTGCATATTTTATCTCAGAAGAGCTTGAAAATTAAGACCAATCCCTGTTGCTTACAACTATTTTATGAACATTTGCATAGTACATATAGGATAATAATACATATTTGCATAATACATATAGGATAATAATAATCAAGAGAAAGCTTATCTAAAAATCATAAATAAAGGACGCATACAAATTCATGCAGTTTGAGGCAGGATGACTAAACCTTTTGAAATTAAAGAACTTTTAGGAATATAAAACACATTTATAACTGTATTGCTGTTATTGAAAATGAAGATATTGATACTGTTATTTCTGATAATCAGAAATCTGAATCTGATAATCATTCAACTTAGATTGATTCAATTTTTTGTAAGCTAAATAAAACTTATTTGGGGACTTGTTTACTTCGAATGTGTAATTTTAAGTACATTTTTCTCTAAATTTTTATTTAATAGAAAATCTAACATATTGTTTTACCTATTTCTTGAATATTAAAAATAGACATTCCAGAGGCGCCTGGGTGGCTCAGTGGGTTAAAGCTTCTGCCTTCGGCTCAGGTCATGATCCCAGGGTCCTGGGATTGAGCGCTGCATCAGACTCTCTTCAGCAGGGAACCTGCTTCCCTTCCTCTCTCTCTGCCTGCCTCTCTGCCTACTTGTGATCTCTCTCTGTTGAATGAATAAATAAAATCTTTAAAAAAAAAAAAGACATTCCAATCAAATGTTTATGCTGAGGTTATCATTTTAGAAAAATCCAGAAAAATTAATTTTTAATACGAGAATGAACTCACTCTTAAACAGTTTCATTGACAATCAAAACCTAATACTCAAATACAGAGTGGATAACTTAAACATCATATAAAAGAATTACACTTTCTGCTTCTGTTAACAGTGCAATCAAAATCATGAAACAAATGAGGGGTTTTTTTTTTGGTGTTTTGTTTTTTGTTTTCCCAGAAAACTCTTTGAAAGCAGCTTTCATGTTATACTGGGACCATATAAAATATTAGATAAGATCATGTATAAAAAGGACTTAACATAGTGTCTGGCACATAGTAAGCCTTTAGTGTATGTTAGCTATCACCATTCATCATCCTTATGTTATATAAACAATGTTGTCTTTTCATTACTTGTTTTCCATCTTGAGTATAAACTCCTTGATCAACTGACACAAGGGTGCACTTGTTTCTCCTACTAGGAATATGCTGAATAATTTATTGTTTTTCAGATTCTGTCCCCACCCAAATATGTCTCCTTTCTGTTTAGTTAATTAATTCTGTTTAGTTAATTTAGTTAATTATACCTTCAACATAGTAATAGTCCGTCTCTTTCTAAGTCTAAAAACAGTAATGGCAAATTATTTCTTCATTATCAGTAATAACGTTTATAATGTTAAATGTTGCTTTGTAACATTTAGCAATAAAAATATCTGATGTACATTCAGTTGGCTACCAAAGATACAAGATAGAGGGACAGTGTCTCTCAGTGGAAGGAGCACCTAATAATTGTTCTGGGATTGACACTGCTTTTCTCATGCACAAACAATACCCAGTAAAGCTAAAATGTTTTCTTTTTCTCAAACATAACCACCCATAATTGGGTGAGAGAATTTCACAAGCAATTAACAATTGTTTTGTCTTTTAAAATACAATAAATATACAAATTGCAACTATTCACCCTAAGTTAAGTTGTTCAGAAGTTGTGTTTTTACAGTAAACTCTAACTCCAAAATAAGAAACATTGAAAAAAAAAATCACTATTGCCCACCTATGATGTAATCTTGCAACAAAAGAAAAGTTTTTACAAAAAAAATAGCAATGTTCCCAAGACTGTTTATAAAAGTAACAGATATCTTAAAAATGAGATCTCTTTTTTCCAGCAAATAGTTCACCATTTCTGTTCAGTGTGAATGTAGAATTTCCAGTAAGACTTATAAGTATATAATCCTGTAAAAAATATAAGTTCAATCTTAGCATCAGCAGATACACAAAAAATTATACTTCAGAAGTTACAAAAGTTAGAACATTAAATCATATTTTTAAGTAAATATTTTCAGATTTCTCTCCTCTCTACCTCCAAAAATGCCTATAGATTTGACTCTAAGGCTTTGATTTCTCAACAAACTTCAATATTAAAGTCGTCATTTATATTATGCTATTTGTCCACCATCACCTTTTGATCCTTTTGATCCCATCTTATATTTAAATGAAAATTTCTTTAAACTGCTCACATTTCAAAGGCTGGAATTAGGATTCTTATGATAGAAATTGTGGGGGGGGTTCCCAAAAAATTTTTGAAGCATGAATAACTTCAGGTCATGAATAGCTTTTTCAACCATATGCCCTCAAACCACAACATATTTTATTTGTCATCTTCCCATAGAAGATCCTGAAGTTATTTATAATATGTATGATCTTTAAATAGAGGGTATGTCTGATGCTTTTCCATAGCTGAAAACTTTTGTAAAGAGGCGTACTTAAAGTGGACAGTGAGCACTCTTCCATAGGAGTGGCAAACCTTTCAAAACCAAGCAGGAAGTCGAACCATGCACTTTTGTCTTCAGAAATCAGTCCTCCACACTTCTTTAATACTGTACCCCAAATTATTTGTGACCATCTATTTCAAACAGTCAACGTAATATGCACTGACTGGTTAGTGTTTGTTGCATGCTATGGGGATTCAAATGATGTGTAAGATCTCAATCTGGCCTTCAAGGACATTACAGTGTAACCAGGAAGATAAAGTTAAACTTCAGGGAATGAACTCAGGAGGATAATCAGGTATTAAAATGTACAAAGCAGTCTGTATGTACGCCAGGGGAACTGTTTTTAAGTATATCTCTGTGCATCTTGAGAGTACTCATATATGGGTGTTCTTCCCTGCAACACTTTTGCTGCTTTGTCCCAGGAAAGGATAAAGTGAATGCCACCTAAGGATGGAGCAGGGCATGGAAGGAGGCAGTTTCTGCAGGACTGGGAAATTTTAAAAAGCCTCCAATCCCTAGGGGAGGAAGTTGAGAAAGAATGAAGAAAAAGGCATGAAGTTAATTAAGAACATCCTTTCTGACAATTATCTTGTGATCTCTCTGATATGAAGAATTTGAGAGGCAGGGTAGTGGGTCGTGGCGGGGGTGCGGAAATGAAGCAAGGTGGGATTGGGAGGGAGACAAACCATAAGATTATGACCCTTAATCTCATGAAACAAACACGGTTGTGGGGGGTGGGAGAGGTAGGAATAGGGTGGCTGGGTTATGGATATTGGGGAGGGTATGTGCGATGGTGAGTGCTGTGAAGTGTGTAAGCCTGATGACTCACAGACCTGTACTCCTGGGGCGAATAATACATTATATGTTAATTTTTAAAAAATCCTTTCTTACTATTCCCCCATTCTCCAGAGAGTGTAGGGGAGCCAAGAGTGGTATATAACAGAAGGGGTGTGTGTGTGTGTGTGTGCGCGCGCGCGCAGTCTCATGGAGTATTTATTTCAGTTTGGCCAGAACACTAGTCTAACTTGTGGTGATTCAACTGACATGATACTGTTTTTCAGACCATTGGAACTAACTAACCTTGACACACACTGAAAGCATTCTCTCCGAATACTTGGATTATTTTAGCTGACGCAAATTCACTAATTTGACTTCTGCCAAGTTTTTTTTTTTAACATAAAAAAAATTACATAGACTTGTGTAACAGTACAGAGAATTCTTGTGTACTCTTCACCCAGCTTCCCAAATGTGATCATCTTCTGTAAACGTAGTTTAATGTAAAGTAAAACCAAGAAACTAACAGTGATACCATATTATTAACTAATATACAGACCTTATTAGAATTTTGCCAGTTTTTCCCAAATATCTTTTTTTCTGGTCCGGACCCAATCCAAGGTCCCATATTGCATTTATTTGTCATGTCACTTTAAGGTTCTTCAATCTGTGACAGTTCCTCAGTATTTCATGTTCTTAACACTTTGGGAAAGTACATGCCAGTTATTTTTTAGAATGTCCCTCAATCTTTGTTTATTTTATGCTTTCTTGTAATTAGAGTTACAATTTTAGATGTTACACTTTAGAGTTACAAGTTAGATGTTGCAATTTTTTTTGCCAAAAATAAAACTGAAGTGGTGAGTTGATGTTATATCCTTCTCAATATATCATCTAATGGGATATATGATGACATTGCATCTTATTACTGATGATAATGTTAACTTTGATCACATGGCTAGATTGTGTCTGCTAAATTTAATTAAAATTAAAATTAAATTTTAATATTTTACTTTGTAACAAGTATATGGTGAGGAAACACTTTAAAACTATGTAAGTACCCTATTTTGTATCCCTCACTAATTTTAGCACTCACTGATGGTTTGAACAACATGTATATAGATGGGTAGGTACAACAAATATTACTGTAGTGTTTGTTTAATAGTGATTTTCTATCCCTTACTTCTTATAGATTTATTAATACATATTCTACTATAAAAGAGAGTACTTTTATCTAGTTACTTTTCCATTTATATATCTGTGTGGGATCATTGATAATTATTTTAATCTACAGGCACAAATTCAAATTCAAATCTAGCATTATTTGAGTTGTTCTACAATTGGCCCAACTTCAGTCATTGGGAGCTCTTTGAATGTGTTTTGTGTGGGTTTTTGAGATGCCTCCATCATTTTATTAGTACTTCCTGTTACCTCAAAACATTCCATTCTCATCTTCTATTTTCCCTGTACTGGTCCTTCCTAGTGTCAGCCATTTCGAGACCTGGTCCCTTTCATTGGAAAATTACATTTACAGTACAAGATTCAAAAGCTAAGTGTGCTCATTGCTACTTGGGGTGTCATGGTTTCTAGGCCCTCTCGGAGAACAGTGTTGATAAATATATTTATGTAAAATAACACATGATTATGCCTGTTTATTCCTGTATCCATATATATATATATATATATATATGAAAAATTATCAGTTCATACTGATACCTTTTATTCTAATTTAACATGACACAGTTCATTTCAGTCTTCCCTCATTTTCATTTGCAACCCCCTTCTCTGACAATGAGAAACATGGTTTTTGTCATATATATTTTCTCATTGTTCAAACCTAGTATGAACATAAATTGTTTCAGAATTGCTAATGTATACCCATGTTAGACCAAATATACTATACAGAGAACAATATTTTTGGAAAGCTTGGTTTTTGTTTGTTTTTAGTGTTACTTTAGTCAGAATACTGCTTTCTGAAGTTACTTACATTCCTTCCTTTATCCCCACCCACTCCGCTGTGGTTATTTTATCCATTTATAATACATTTGGGTTCACTTGGTATGTTTGTTTCCATTCCGGGTTCTACTCACATCCTGGTTTAGTCAATCACTTATTTATTTGGGATGTATGTAAAACAATGCCATTGATTCTAAAAATAAAAGATATTAAAAAAATGTACATTCGCAAAAGTATTGCATCTTCTTCAACCCTATACCGTGTTCCCATTATACACACCCCTATATGTAACCAATCATTTTTGTTTCTGTTTTTCCTTCCTATGTGTTCTTTCCACAAATGAGCAGATGTGTGTATATTCTCTTATTCTTTCTTAGGTGATCATATACTATAGATGATTTTTGCTTTTATCACAGAACAATATATCCTGAAAAGGCCTTTCTTATGCTTATTCATAGATGCATAGTACTCCATTGTGTAGATATACCATAGTTTATTCAGTTACTTTCCTATGTGTGGGCATTTAGGCTGCTTCCAGTGTTTCACATTTTATGAAGAAAATTTTAAGGTATTCCCAGTGAAAGAATTTGTTCCTATGTCCTCTGGAGGTATCCTTGGAAATTTTC
This sequence comes from Neogale vison, assembly GCF_020171115.1. NCBI lineage: Eukaryota > Metazoa > Chordata > Mammalia > Carnivora > Mustelidae > Neogale > Neogale vison. The sequence goes on from NC_058103.1 coordinate 68,122,351, forward strand.
AAGAATCTTTGTCAAACTCCACATCAAATAGGGCACTGAAAGTATGGTGCTTCAAGTGCTACAGATTAGGAACAGTTTGTGGGGGTAGAGCATCAGGTTCCTTAGGGTCCTTATCTGATATGTAGGCATTCAAAGTTTTCATATCCTCAATAGCTGAAAGTACAAGTAGATCAAAGCAGGTAAATGGACACTGCAAAGACTGATGGTGCATTGTGACCAAGTTCACCATCAGAAGGAGATTCTAGAATGATGTTCAAATGGGACCAGTTCCTTAGTGAACTGCATTGGAAAAAAAGTGTCCAGGTAGAAAAAGGGTCCCCTCAGCATAGGGGGCAGAGCCTTAGAGAACAGTACAAAACAAATCCATTGCAATATTTCCTCTTCCTAAGCTTCCATCTTGAAAAGTAGGTAGGGAAGGAGACACTCTTTGAAGAACTAGGGAGAGCTAAACCTATCAGGTATTTTGAATTTAAAATTGAGCGGATGTTACCTCACAGAGACTACTATATTAATTATGTATTGCTGTGCAACAAATTACACCAAACCTTAGTGGTTTGAAACAACAAACACTTATTATCTCAAAATATATATGGCTCAGTAATTTCAGAATGGCTTAGCTGGGTGCTTCTGGCTCTGGGTCTCACATAAGATTGCAAACAAAATGTCAGCCAAGGCTTCTGTCTTCTGAAGTCTTGATTCGGGCTTCAGGATCTGCTTCCAAGCTCATTCACATGGCTGTTGGCAGGAGGCCTTAGTTCTCACTAACTATTGGCTAAAGGCCTCAGTTTCTTGCCACATGGGTCTCTCTATGGCTTTTGAGTATCCTCATAACATGGCACTTGGCTTCCCTCAAAGTGAGTGACACCAGAGAAAGAGCAAAGAGGAAACTACAATGCCTTTATGTCTTAAATTCAGAAGTTACACATTGTCAATTCCACCATATTCTTTACTTTCGAAGCAAGTCCTTAAGCCAGCTTAAGTTCAAGAAAGGGAAATTAGGTTCCATCTTTTGAAGAAAAAGTATCCCTTCAAAAGAATACGCAGACACGTTTTACAATCATGACAACTGGTTTAAACAGGAAGAAATGAGCTATCTATAATTAACAAACTAAAACGTGTTTCTTTTAACAACAGGGCTTAGACTCCAGAACAAGATCAGTATATAATAAAGGTAACTACCTTTTTTTTAACATCTTATGTGTACATTGTCACCCATACTACAGGGTAAAGATAAAAGACTGAATCTATATTACCTCTGTGAAGTCACTAATGTCTTCATCTCTCCTTTTAGCTTTACCACCGATAAGACTGGAGAAAGTTTTAAATTCTCATTTCTACGGTTTTTGAATTCTATAATATAAAATCCCTTAGGTTCAAGTACAATTAATTTTGGGAGAAAGCTGTGTCTTCAGTTATACCTTGGTTAGAAACTCATTTCTAGTTATTTACTAATTTTGTGTGAAAATTTCTTTATGCTTCAGTGTTATGCACAAATAGGGAAACCCTAATACCTCCTTTATGGTATTTGGCATAAGCATCACTGAAGCACCTAGCACAATAGCAGGAACACTGTGTGTATGCAAAAAATGGTATTATCATCATGCCACATCAGTATACTTATACTGATACAGTTTTAGGATTGACTTTCTTAAACTGCACTCTGTATAGTACTCTTTAAAGTGTTCTACATAAGAATAAGCATCAAGGACACACAATCAGCTGACATCAGGACACAAACTTTGCCATCATCATTGAGTGTAATACTGGTAGTAAATGCACACAATGAAATCTACTCATAAGTATCTGGGATTAGAATAGGGCTTTTGAGTTACCGAGAGAAGATAAGAGTTCTAGCTAGTTAAGAGTTCTAGCACCAGAGTCAGATACACTGGGTTAAGACACCTGGTCTACACTTACTAGATGTATGACATCAAGCAAATCAGTAACTTCTCTAATGCTTCAGTTTCATCATCTACATACTAGAAAGGATAATACCATCCTTGAGGATTGTGAGAAGGATTACATTAAAGTCATTAAAAGGAAACCCAGAATATAGTAAGTGCTGATTAAATGTTAGCTGTTTTCATTAACATGTTTATGCTTAATATTATTATTAATATATTATTAATTATATTTAATATATATAATAATATATAATATATTAATATTATATATTATTATATATATTATATATAATTAATAATAGTAATATATTATTATTATTACATTATTACATTAATTCTGTTTTTGTTCTTTGGAAGGAAAAAGAGTTTTGAAAGTTAAAAAACTGAGCCTGGGTGGCTCAATCAGTTAAGCATCTGCCTTCGGTTCAGGTTAATTCCAGGGTCCTGGGATCGAGTCCCACAGGAGCCTGTTTCTCCCTTCCCTCTGCCTGTTGTTCCCTCTGCTTGTGCTTTGTCTCTCTGTCTCTCTGTCAAATAAATAAAAAAAAAATAAAAATTTTTAAAAAGTAAGTTAAAAACAAAAAACATACCACTATTACTACTGGGTGATATTTTAAAATCATTTCCCAATTTTTTTTTAGCAAATTATTTTAAGAATAATAAGGAAAGATTTTCTTTTTAACCCCTACTCACTTCAAAGGGAGAAGAATTTCAGAAAGAGGCTGAATGTTGTATGTGGGTAAATTTCACAGCTAGAAATGTCAGAAACTGCTTCAATATTTCTGAATCTGATTGAAGATATATAACTGTTAATCATTCTGAGGTTTATGAGAAAAGAAAGGCATGTAGCTACTTCTGTGGTTGTGTCCCCGAGTGATCTCCCTGCCTCTCCAGACCTCTGTCCTCAATATTAACTCATCTCCCAACAGTGTCCTCCAGTATCACTCCAAATGTGCCAGAATCCTCCAAATTGGTCAGAATCCTCAAAAGATTCTCTACCAAATTAGTCTCACTGATATACTAAACTCTTCAACAAGGGTCAAAATTCTTGTGATTGAGAGAACTTGCCAAGGGGCTAAGCAGCAGTGTGTAGCCAAGAAAGCTTATTCTATATTCTAGGAGAAAAAAATAATAACTTTTCTCCATATGATATATTTTAGAAAGGTTAGCTCAACTGAAGATTTTACACAAAATGAAAATTTATTTAAAATATGCACTCAGTCTATTACTGGAAAAATGTGGAACTTAAAACAAGGACTTTTTTTTTAATTGTGTTATGCTAGTCACCATAAACTACATCATTAGTTTTTGATGGAGCGTCCCAAGATTCGTTGTTTATGTGCAACACTTAGTGCTCCTCCTTAATAATGTCACAGATTTCCACAATAGAGCATTAGCCTCTCCTGGTTGATAGAGGTCTAGTAATCTAAGTGAGTATCACTGCAGTCCAACTCTACCTTATGGGATAAAATGACTCAAAATTGAAACATCACATTGTTTGCCTGAGGCTATGAGAATAGTCGCATTTGCACATGTGGGTCTTAGTGCATATTTGTTATTGCACACACCATCTTTTCCTCAAAATTCCCATTCTGACACACTCGAGGAGGAGAAACGCTTGTTTCCAAGAACAAGTTTCACATCTTTGCTCACTTCACAGAAGTCAGGTACTCATAAGATGCTTGAGAGGAATATCAAATCACCATCATTACTGCCTTTCTCTGATGTGCCCACCTCTGTTGTCCCTCAGGATGTGAATTTTGCATAGAAGTAAGTGGCTGAGTAAGGAATTGGGGGAGGCCCTCTACAGAGCTCCAAGTGGGACTTTGGTAATATTATCAAGATGATAATGGTTGAAACTAATTTATACTAAAATATTAATGACTTCCATATGATGTTTTCATTATAAATGACATAATTTATTGCCTTAGTTTAATAGAAGAATGATAAGGTTTTTCACCAAAAAGTCCCTATAAGAGACTATGTGGATGGTGTCACTTAATGGTGCCTTTCAAAATGGGGAATTGACCTTAATGTTATTGAACTAATGGCGTATTATAATTCCTGGTGACGTTTAGGAATAAAAAAGGGAGACATCTAAAAACAATGTATCTTTTAGTAATTAGGTATCCTCCTGAGTAAATACATAAACTCAAGGTTTTCATTTTATTCAAAGCTTTAAAATGGGCTTACAAGTCTTTGCATATTTCAGATGATAGATGGTAACTCCAAACAGTGATATAAAACACATTTTGTAGATACAAAATGTTTCACAAAGTAAGGTTGATCTCTGTACATTGCTGGAATTTACTTTAGTACCTGAGTAAATAACATCTCCTTATATGCCTTTATTTCCTAAATGGGAAAGAAAATACTTGCACCATAAACCATAATTTCTTTATCCTCTGAGAAGTTGTCATTGAACTAACATAAAGCACCCTGATTCTCACCTCCGGTCTGTAGTGACTGAAAGAATGACTTCACTTTCAAGCATAGTTCTTTAAACTCCAAAGTACTGACCATCTATCATGTTGTACATTTGAATCTATTGAACAAAAAAGAGTTTTAATGAACTCAAAAGTAAAATCTATCAATCTGAATCCTTGATATTCAAAAGAAATAGTAAAATCAAAATTCTCATTCCACTGAAGACAAAGGATTTTCCTTAATTTCTCGTGACATTAATGTAGCATGTGACTCAATTTAAGCTCCCCATTGGATAAGGAAATAGTGACATTCTTCAGGGCAATGAATGGAACAGAGGTCTCTCCAGTGCAACACTAGCTGACAACAGGAAGGTGGCCAGCACAGAGGTGACTCATAAAAGAGGCTAATTTCAAAACTAAGAATTAGAGGGTAAGACCTCGGTATCCCAGTAAATAAAGACTATTTTTGTGAAAAATGATTGATACTCATATAAGGTGTTATGGCAGTAATTCTTAGCTTATTAATTTCAGTACACCATAACTCTGCAAAAATATTTTTTACAACTTGGGCTAGAAAAGGTTCTTTATGAATAGAGCAAAATGTTCCCAATTCCATTTCTCACCCTTCTTGGGTGCACCACTCATCATAGAAGAAGGTGTTCTGACACTGAGATCTTTCTGTTTATGAAAAAGAATAGGTCTCTCAAACTAGAGATGGACCTTTTCTAGGAATTGCACCATGTAGACATAAGTCATTGTATGTGGCTCTGAAGGTTTTTTTAAAAGGCAACTTAGATTGTTACCCATTCTTCTGAAACAGAGGAAGGAAGAACCCTACTTTTCCTGAAGACCTTGGCATCTCAAAGCAAGTGCATCAATCGAAGTATTTCAAAATTGAAATAAGAAAACAAAAAGCCATCAGAACTCCGTGGTTGATGAGATGTGGCCATGATGAATATGCTAACATAATCATTTGCACCCTGGCTGTGCACTTGCCAAAATCTTCTTATCCTCAACTTATACTTCAACCTCAACTAATTCAGAGCCTACTGAAAATATCATCAAATTTTCATCCCCATGACATAACATTGATTTTTTCCAAGTACAAAATAATCTATTTCACAGTGTTCTATAAAATAATCAGTAAGGTTGTCTGGCAAAATAGTTAATTGCATTTAATATATCTGTCTGTAGAGTGGAAACCTATATTTTGTTTTATGAAAATTCACATTTCATTTGAAGTGTTTGTTCTTTTAATTTTTTTTTTAAATGGATCCCATTCAAGAAAATAAAGATTTGGTAGCAAGTGATCTTGAAAATACAATGCCTTTGACTGTTTAAAGAGACTGAAATTTTATTAGTAGGCTTTTAATCATTTAAAACAATAAAGAGACTATCTTCTATTCATTTTCAGTAGGACAAGGCAGTATTAAAACAAGACCATTCCATCAGAGAAGCTTGATTATTTCCTCAGTGTTTTAAATTATGCATATGATTGGTGACACAAATACATGTTTAAGTGGTTGCAAATTTAAAAAATCAATATTCCCAAAGAACTAAAATTATGCCCAATCATAAATAACAAATTAATTCACCTGCATATTTTGATCTACAACTTACCCCATGAACACGAACATTTTATAAAAGGGAAATATCTTTTCACATCAACTTGTGTTCATTATCTTCATCTCCAAATATGGTTCAAATAAAACACAAGCCTTTTCAAAGAGAAGAAAAATTAGAACTGTTCACTGTTCTTTTCTTTCCCAGATGATGTGGTGTGAGATGCGGACTGCCATGTTGCACCAGACCCACAGCAACCAGGACCCATTGTTCCCAAGGGAAACATAGCCTATGCGGGAATGCAATGGTGTACTCTGCAAGAAACGTGGAAAATAGCATATGTCACTCCTGTACAGTACACAACACACAATTATGATTCAACTGTCCAAATTATAATCAGTTTGACAAATGTCCACAAGCGTCTTCATTCTATTTTATATTTTCCCTAAGACAAGGCAATCACACAACCAGACAATTCCATCAGGGAAGCTTGTTAGCTGCTTAGTCTGTTAAACCCTGGTTGCCATAGCATCTAGAGTTGAAAAAGCTGCAGATTGGCATGAAAAAGCATGTCGACAATTGCCCTGTCACAGCATGCAAGCCAGGTCTGCTCAAAGGCAGCACACTACAAGTTTTCTTTCCCAGTTTGCACTACCCCATGCTGTTTAATAATATCCATTTACTGGTATTGGGATTGATCTAGCACAGTGTAAAATTCACATCTAGTGAGACTTTGCTTTTCACATGGAGTGAAATTCTTTAACAAATGGGAGTATGGCAATTAATTTAGAAATATAATACTGTATATACTGTAAAAAGTATATTTAGATTTAATGGAGAAACTGTCCAAAATTTTAATGCACAGTTCTCTAAAGAGCCAAACAATTTTACTTGGCAATTTTTCAGTTGACTTTCTAGTCATTTCTCAAGCCTGGTTAGTCATACTTTGGGGATGACAGATAGCATTCAAAATTCAGTGGTACATTTTTAAACATGTTTTAATCGTGCTGTAGCCATTTCTTCTTTAAGCGCATGGTATAATTTAATTAAGGATATACATTTCTAAAATAACTGTAATTTAATTAAAGATTAATATCATGAACACTGAAATTATGGTCTAGAGAGCAATGTGCATCCATTTTTTATCCAGAGGGATCATATACTTAATGGGTGATAAATTACTATGTATTAATAAGAAAAAGTGGGTTTCTACCAAAGGGTATTCAAACCCCTGCCAACTCTCAGATTTCTACAGGGCACGGACTTTAAATAAAGTAAAGCATGTTTACCAACAACCATTTGTTAGCTTATTGGAACTACAGAAATGTGAAAATATCTTCAGAAACTGTGAGACTTAGAAAATAATTTTTGCTCAGAAGTTTATACTTGCTTTATCCAGTCTGGCCATTATCTCCTTCTATTCTGTCACTTCAATTTTAGTTTTCCTTCAATGGCACAAAGAAAGAAAATCTTAAAATACATACTCAAGAGCACAATTAACCTAGCAAACCAATATGTATATCAAACATGAGTGTCGTATTGTATTTCTAAAATACTAGCTCTTCCCATTGGTACCTATTGCTTTATTCTCTTAATATCACAAAATCATAACTATTTAAGTATAAATGATCTGTTTTTGAAACTTACTTGGGAAAAAAATTGATAGTTTACCACACGCAAAAGAATAAGTTAATATTTACATTACATTATAAGAGTATTATTTTTCATGTTCTTGAACTATTGATGGCCTCTTTTGTCCTAAACAAGATTATCAAAGATTTTTAAACAGAATAACCAAAAAGATAACCACCTTGGGTTTTATATATACATATAAATCAGTATGAGTCAGTATAAATCATATACATGTATCTGTAGGAAAATAGTGTCACTGACTGAGCTTCTTCAGACTATAAATTTAAATCTCTCATTTTCTAGGAATTCTCAAAAATCTCAAAATCTTGGGATGAAACTTCGTTCACATATGGTGTCCATGAATGTGTTTTCTTATACCACATCTTCCAGTTAAAAAAAAAAAAAAGAGAAAAGCTGTTTACTTGTTAAAGGTCTTTTTATAAGCTTTGATGACTCAAAAACACCTTCATTTTAACACATGGGATTTGGCAAAGAACTTAACCATGTTACCATTTGAAAGACTTTGATATTTTGAAAGAGAGAGAATTAAAAACAACAGAGATTGAAACTAAAGTTGGCTTTTGTGTATAGAACATAATTTTCTCAAGTATATTTTTCAGTATAAGGATTTACTACTGAAATTTATCTGCCAGAATACCATAACGTATCAAAGCTACAGCTATCCTGAATGAACAATGATAAGTAGAGCCACAAATTTCACCCTCGTATATCTAGTTTAAAAAAAAATCTTGCTATAGCATTGCAGTACTCGAAATAGACAAATGTGTATGTCAACTAAAAAGCCTAACAAAAGGTTGAAACAAAATTTCTTCTATTACACTTTTCCAGAAAGCTTGTATTTAAACTTTTGTTTGTTTGTTTCTCATTTCCTTACCTCACACGCAATATAGTGTACTTCGAGTTGGATTCAAGTAGGGACCACCTCATAAACAGTCTGTAGGATTTGCTTATTTTCCAACGGTCTTCAAAGTATTTGGTGTGCAGAGCCCACGAATTGGGTAGCATGGGAAATGAAAGTTTATGACTTAACTCAGAGTACCTTTCTTTAGTCAGGACACCTTAATTCTTCCCTGTAATCCCAATGTTGCCTTTGTCTATGACTTACAAACAACTGTTGGTCTTTATAATTGTGTTGTGTCAATATTACCTATTCCCAATACATTAAAAAAATTATGTATGAACTATATTCCTTTTTATGCCTGCTCTAGTTCATGTATTTTCTTCTACTCTAAAACTGGAAACTAAATGATTCTTTCTGAATTGCTTAGAATATTTTCAGTGGATATTATTGTGACTTTCGGAACATCCTCTACCAATAATTTACCTTTCAGTCATTTGATTATTGTCACATTGAAATTATACAAGAAAACGTCGATAAACCCAATATTTCATAAAAAGGGAAAAAAAAACCCTTAAGACTCATGGCAGCGGTTAGGTGGTATATCGCAGTGGCATTACTTCCTTTCATAATACAAAGGGTAAATGTCATAATATAGATACTGCAGTGCTTTCTTTTGCAAAATAAATCCATCCTATTTATTCCTCAAGTGAAATACTACTTTACACAAAATGTAGGTTTCATGTAAGCACGTACATTCTTATGTAAGGTAGTTCTTGTTTTTCTGAGTGATTTTGCCTTATTCTGAAATTTTCTTCACCTGACTGAAAGCACATTAGCTGCTAGATAGGCATCACACTGATGTCTCCATGCTGTAGCATACAGCCGTGAATTTGCTACGATCTGTTTAATCAGCAGTGTATTGATTTTCCGCAGCTTTCCTTCATTTTAGCCCCATAGCAGGCTTCTGTAATTTCCTTTGGACAAAGTGTAACCAAACTGTGCTAAGTGATGTTGATTTGCAGGCAAAAGTAAAGGGGTAAATATAAATTAACAAGCTATAAACATTTTACAAGTGGGGAGTCAATAAAAACAGTGTCTGCAGTTTCTTTTAAAAAAATGATTTGAAGCAGATTGTTAACAAACGTGTCCAAAGAAACTGACATGAGTCTGAGAATAATTTTTGCGCTTTGTGATTAAGAATTGATCAGTCTAAAAGCCTCGGATGCAACTGAATCACCCATAAGCTGCTGGCCTGAAAAGGCTCAGCAGGGGCTAGTATTTGTTTGTTAAACTCCCATGATTCCAAGTAGATAATTGGTCTGTGAAGTTCATGGCAGAATCTGAATTTGCTTTCTTGCTTCCCAGCTGGCTGAGCACTGGTTTATAGACTTCTGTGTACAAATTTAGCCAGCAGCAAACCTCACATCTTTAATATAAAAGGTGTTTTGTTGTGTTTTTCAGGTGCTGAGTGGAAAGCCCACACTCCAGAAGCTCATTAAAAGGGCCAAGTTACAGTACAGGTTTATTTCTGTCACAGCGTTTCTGAAAACAGTGACAAGGATTAATATGTTTCTTTAGTACTGGAAAAAGCCTGACACAATCCCTTGTGAATTTGATCATCTGTTTCATTGCCTGTATAAGATTCAGTCTCTTATTATATCCTGAAGTTACAGCTGTAAACTAATGCTAGTAAGAATTCATAAGCTATTGCAGAAGCCTGGGGCAAAACTAATTGTTTTATTCAACAGTCACTTATTTATTTATTATTTATTTCATACCCCTCTCTATCATCTCTTTCCACTGTTCCTCCTCAAAGTCAAGATTTTCCTAGCTCTTTGTCTGAATGCACAGAGCAAATATAGAGACATGGGGAATTCATGCTTCCAGGAGCTTTCAAAAAAGTTGCTACAGATCAGAGTATTGTGGAAATGTTGTCTACTCTGAATTTTTTACGAAGCTATTCTTACTTTGCTTTCCTTGAAATGGAGAGTCTTTGTTAAATTCTTTATTAAAAAGCAATATCTGCACAAACGTCATAACCTTTGTGCTTGTATAATCATGTGACATTGGGCTTTCTCTGCTAGTGGTTGCTATATTTCTGGGACATGATTTGACATGTGGTACATGCAAATCCTAGTAAAGTGCAAACTATATCATAAAATTTATTCCATTTTACATCAAACTAGATAGGCAAATAGCTATTTTTTATTTTCAAAAATTTTCAAAAATTAGAAGTTCTAACAGTGTGCTCTATGGATACCATAAAACAAACCATCTTTTAAACTGGGGAATCTCTCTCTTTTTCTCAAGTTCATTGTAGAGGAATATTTATTTCTTACCTACCAGTTTTTTGTTATTATGGAAAATGACAGGCTACATTAGAATTATAGAGACAAAAACGTCTATTCAAAATTTCCAACATGATGCAAGTATAAAATAATCCATTTGTGTACACTTTATAAGAGTTGGTAAAAATAATTACAAGATTAGGCTGATGGAGTGTATTCATGCAATGTTTGAAATTAGACATTAAGCTTCCCTCATGCTTAACAGAAGTTGCATGCCTAATTCCCTATGCACTACAGACATTTTAACCCATAATAACTGATTGTAAATACAGTATGAAACTAGCTAGAGCCTTATTTACACCTGCCAATTTGCTGCCCTCCAGCACTAAAAACAAAAACAAAATGGTAGCAAAAGAACTGCCAAGCAAAACACACTCTGCCCCTCATGTACACTCCTTTCTATTTCCACAAACAGAACCTTTTGCTTCTTGTTTTCCATCAACAAATTCAACTTTGGAATTTAAAATAAAGTTAAGAAAGAAGACATTTGCATGACATGCAATAGCAAAATAATGGTCAAAATGGTCATCTCCTTCAAACATGTGTTCCCTTAATGTAAGTACTGTAAGTACTTCATGGCATTTTTAATTAAGAAGTAACACATGTAAGAAAATAAGAAGGAACTAATACGTGCCATGCAATGTGTATGTCGCAATGGTAACCACTTATTTTTCCTGAATAACTACAAAATTTGCACTCAATTTTGTTCATATGATAAAGGCCCATGTCATTCATTAGAAAGAATATATCATAGATATTCTGGTTGATAAGGTTGCATTCCCTGTTATTTTTACATGCCCTGTGCTTCCCGGTCCTATCTCATTTACATAATGGCAGTCCAATTATTTCCATTTCTATTTGTTTTTTTTTTAGAAGCTTAAAGCTTCTAAAGCTTAAACCTTTTAGTGAGGATTTCCTACTAACTTGATTCAATGAAAATAACTTCTGCTGAATGTTAGATAGTGGTTTACCCTTCCATTGTGGATAGCAATGATTTGCATTATTATTGCATATATTACTTGACTTGTGTATATTAAAATAGTAACATAAGGCATATAATAATATTTGCATACATAATGATATGAATAATTTGTGTATCAATATCATCTTTTTCCAGTGAGCTCAATATGTGTAATTTGATGGTGAACTCTACCCTTAAGCATTTCATATGTTGAGTATACAAAGGAACCCATACATCTTGATTAATGTTTGAAGGTTGTTGAGGACAAATATTATTTTTATCACATGGAAGAAAGTTGAGGGTCACTTTTTAGACAAACAATTGATGACTAAGCCAAAATTAGAACTCAATTTTCTTTAGACTTTAGATCATATCTGAATGTTTCATGTCAAAAGATTATGATTTACAGGTCTGGTAAACACATATGTGGAGATCTGTTTCATTGGCTAGATTGTGGGATTCTGAAAACAGGATAAATGCCTCATTTAACTTTTAACCAACACTAAGCATGTATTTGGTGTTCAATAAATACCCATTATATTGGATAAACTGAGGCTTTCAATATATAAATTGCCAAAATATGGTATGACAGCGTATCAGTTCTTGTCACTTATGGTAATGATGTTATTGGTTTTTCGGGTCAATTTATTGAAGTTACAGGTTTTTGCACAGGGTTTGTTTATTGTATTTTAATGGGAAATGAGGTGAATAGGAATAAAAACAAATCAAAATAGTATCTGGCATGCTATAGTCAGATGTTACCTGCTGCTATACATAAGAAGGAGATTAGATACTTATGGAAGGAAAAAGTTAAAGTCCCAAGAATTGCCCATTTCTTTTTTCATAAGCCTGTGAAGGACAGAATTCTATGAAACATTAGTAAACATGGAAATAAATACAAGAAAAAATGCTATAAAAGACATGATTGTATAAATTTATGGGAGAGTACTAATCAACCCATGTCATTCAGAAATTGCCTAAAATATAAGTTTGACTATTTGATTTAAGTAAATAGCATGGCCTTATACTTCCCATGGAAATCTGTACTAAGAAATAGACTAAGACAGATATAATTTGTTAAACTTTGAAACCAGTTATATGTAGCATTAGTCAGTTAAAAAGAACAAATATTTCAAATTTCTTGGACCTTCCTAATAGATAAAATAACAAAGATTTTCACACTGAAACTAGGAGAAAGTCCACAAAATGTTCCCATGGCTATTTGGTCTCTTCTGAGATTCAGAATTTGTTTTTACCAATTTCTGTTCTCAGATATTAAATCCTCAAGTGGTCAGGCATTGAATTAAGTTAAGTAGGTGTATGATAGAAAAATCTGAGGCATATTTCTAAGGACAAAATGTATGCCAGCAGTGCCAATCAGGACCTTTAAAAGCACTGTTTATTCAGGATGATTAATGACTAGATCTCTTCTTGACTTTTCTTTGCAGTTAAGTGGTGGTCTCAGGTTTATTTTGGTCATAAAGCACTGTTCTGGGAAATGAATTCAAATCTTTAGTTCTAACCTATTTAACCTTTAGATTATTGCTAAGTGGAAATTGTGTTTTATTCCCTCAATTTCCTTTATTCTGTTATACTTTTTTCTTTCAAAACTGTTCAAACCAGGGAATTAGATATATCCTGTAATGTGCTGAAATTTATAGCTGTCCTTAGCTCAAGTAACTTTGGAAAGTTAAAATGAGTTTATGATCAATTGTCTGTGGATAAAAAGTATTGCAGATCAGTGCATGTTTGTGCCCATACTGAGCAAAGTAAATGAATTGTGCTTTTACAGCTTCTTCACATTCATTCACTAATGTTTTCAAAAATTCTTTTATTCCTGGATATCAAACACATGATTCTTTTTTTTTTTTCTTTTGAGATTTATTTATTTGAGAGAGAAAGAGAGAAAGTGAGTGAGGGCAGGGAGAGAGGGAGGGCATCTTCAAGCAGACTCCCTGCTGAGCATGAAGTGGAGAAAGAGCTGGGTCTCCCAACCCTGAGGTCATGACCTGAGCCAAAACCAAGAGTTCAAGAGTCCAATGCTTAACTGGCTGAGCCACCCAAGGGCCCCACAAACACAAGATTCTATTTGGTTGTTTTAGTCTTCACGCAAAGAGTATATGTTCCAGTTAATATGGGTGTCATCAGTATAGGTGATATCTCCTACAGAATTTTATAATAACAAGAGAATAATAAATATTTACAGAGGGTATACATATACATTTATCTCATTCTAACCATAGTAATACCATAGCTATTACTTAGAATGAAACTACTCCCTAATTTCCAAATCATATTGAGTTAGTTGTTTGCAATTTTTAAAAACAGTTTATTTATTTGAGAGAGAGAGAGAGAGAGAGATTGAAGGAGGAAGCAAAGGGAGAGAGTTCCAAGTGGACTCCACACAGAGTGTGGAGCCAGAAGTGGGGGTCAGTTTGACGACCCTGAAATCATGACCTGAGCCAAAACCAGGAGTTGGATGCTCAACCAACTACACCAGCCAGGTGCCACAAAAGCTATCGAACAGTTTTGGGCATGTGAGTGGCATAATCTGATTTGTACTCTTTGAAAGATCGCTGTAGTTTTCAGAAAGAGATATGTTGTGAGAGATAAGAGCTCAGTGATTGGGTAGAATACAGAGTCTTAAATACAGAGAACAAACCAATGGTTTCCTTAGGGGAAGTGGGTTGGGGTGTGGCAGGTGAAATAGGTGATGGGGATTAAAGAGGACACATTTCATGAAGAGCACTGAGTAATGTAAAGAATTACTGAATCATTATATTGCACAAACTGAAACTAGTATGACACTGCATATTAATTACGCTTGAAAAAAATACTATTGTAGTAGACCTAGTAAGAGGTGTTGGAGGTTTGAACAAGGACAGTAGTAGTAGTGAAGTAAAAATGAAGTAAAATGAAGAAAAAATTCGAGAAGTATTTTGGGTGCAATGCTCACAGGAATTGCTGGTGCTTAGGTACAAGTGGTGAGGAGGAGACAGAAAGATGATCCCTACATTCTGAGTATGGATGAATGGGGTGCCAGTTAACTAAGATGGAGAAAGTGTACATCTGTGTGTGTGTGTGTTGTGAGGATGCACATGTACACATGCTGGAGGGAAGTCCAGGCCGATTATGTTTTCACTTCTGCAGCTGTCTTTGTAGTCTCAGAGGAGATGGACCCATTCTAATTGCTGTTACAAAATTTATTATATATATAAAAAAAGAAACTGCTATTCATGTGTCTTTCCCTCTTAAGCATCTTTGCCTTCTTCCTTTTTCAAAGATTTGTGATTTCTTCATTTTTCACAATTGCACCACAGTCTTTGGAATTTAAACAACTAAATGACCACTAACTAAACGCAAATCTAGATTCTCGGTCTCTTTCTTTCCCACCCCCAGCACAAACTCCTTTGACTCATATTCTTCATTAACAAATGTTCAGGATTGTCTTCTCAAGTAATCTCTTACATTTCCCATTTCCAGAGTCTATCTAAAACTATTTGGATTGAGGATACCTCAGCTCTTAAATTCAGTAGGCTAAAAATAATCATGTGTCTATACCTTTTTAAAAAAATATAAGCAGTCATCTTACATACAATTGTTAACAAAATCTGTCAGTTATTGTTTTCATAATGCTTCCTCAGCACTTCCCTGCTCCAGTTCAGTGCTTTCTAAACAAGAATGTCTTGGGGCGACTGGGTGGGCTACCCTATGACCCAGCGATTGCTTACTGGGTATTTACCCCAAAGATACAGGTGTAGTGAAAAGAAGGGGCATATGAATCCCAATATTCATAGCAACATTGCCCACAATAACCAAACTGTGGAAGGAGCTGAGATGCCCATCAACAAATGAATAGATAAAGAAGATGTGGTACATATATACAATGGAATATTATTCAGCTATAGGAAGAGGATACCCACCATTTGCACTGATATGCATGGAACTGGAGGGTATTATGCTAAGTGAAGTAAGTCAAGTAGAGAAAGACAATTGTCATATAGTTTCACTCATATGTGGATCATAAGCAATAGCATGGAGGACCATAGGGGAAGGGAGAAGGGAGGGAAATCTGGACCCTGGGAAACAAACTGAGGGTTTCAGAGGAGAGGGGGTTTGGAGGATGGGGTAACAGGGTGATGGATATTAAGGAGGGCACCTGTTGTGATGAGCACTGGGTATTACATGCAAGTAATGACTCATGGAACACGACATCAAAAACTAATACAGTGGCAGGGTGCCTTTGTGGCTCAGTGGATCAAACTTCTACCTTCGGCTCAGGTCAAGATCTTAGGGTCCTGGGATCAAGCCCTGCATCAGGCTCTCTGCTCAACGAGGAGCCTGTTTCCCCTCTCTCTTTGTGTGCCTCTCTGCCTACTTGTGATCTCTATCTCTGTCAAATAAATAAATAAAATCTTGAAAAAAAAACCCTAATACAGTGGCTAATGGAACATCAAACAAAAACTGCAGTGCTAGAGGATCTATCCTCAGATACGCTGAGCATCAGGTAAGGTGGGTCAAAGCTCTCACCTTCCCTAGCAACTTTTTTTTTTTAAAGATTTTATTTATTTATTTGTCAGAGAGAGAGGGAGAGAGAGCAAGCACAGGCAGAGGCAGAGGGAGAAGCAGGCTCCCCGCCGAACAAGGAGCCTGATGTGGGACTCGATCCCAGGACGCTGGGATCATGACCTGAGCCGAAGGCAGCTGCTTAACCAACTGAGCCACCCAGGCATCCCTTCCCTAGCAACTTTTGACAAGCTTTTGCAATTTAAAAAAATTACATATTAAAAAAAACAAATAAAAGAATGCCTTGGGGCCCCTGGATGGCTCAGCCAGTTAAGTGTCTACCTTCAGCTCCGGTCATGATCCCAGGGCCCTGGGATTGAGCCCCATGTCTGCACTCCCTGCTCAATGGGTAGTCTGCCTCTCCCTCTCCCTCTACCCCTTCCTAAACCCCTCCCCCTTCTCATGCTTGTGCTCACATGCTCTCTCTCTTAAATAAGTAATAAAGTCTCAAAAAATGAAAAACAAGTGACAACAACAAAAAAAAAAAAAAAAAAAAAACCTCAACCTTACCCTGGTAAAAACTATCGACTGCCTATCCCATATTCATTCTCACCCTCTGTGTTGTAGAACTGATGGTTCAAAAAGATCTAACTGGAAGTCATATAGGGTGAGTCCCTCAGAAGGGACAGGGAAAATGGCACAACCACCTATTTGTGGTTCTTTGGGCTTGGGTTATAGTTCCAATACCTTTGGCTGAAAATACATTGTAATTATGAGTTCTAGAGTTTCACATTAATGAATCATGGTGTAGAAAGAAAAAAACCAACATTGATGACATTTTGGAGTTTTTGACTAAAAGCTCTCAGGTCTGTAACTCTTTCTAGCTGATATATATGCTTTCGAGGTCATCTGCCAACTGATGACTCCCTCCAGCTCTTCTCATAAACTAATTTCTGCTCTCTATAGAATCTTTAGGCAGGAAAACCTCTTTCCACTGGCTGAACATTTGATGTACCTGTCTGCTTCTGAGTCTTGGCACATGCCATTGTTTGCCTCACGTGTCTCACACTAGGTGGAGAGACCACGAGGGCAGGCACAGTGTTGAGGTCCTCAACATATCTACCAAGTTCTGCACATAGTGCCTTGCACATACAAGGCATTCTGTATGTGTTGAATGACATTTAATTCCCCTTCTGGTGAGCTTATTAGTCCCTCTTCTTTCCATTAAATGGTTCTGAACTGCTTAAAAGCCTGGCTTAAAACTAATTTTCTCTGTAAAGTTTTTCATGTTTAATCCCACCTCATTATGACTATACCTCTGTTTGGCATTTTCTTGGTACTTATGCAGCTCTGGCTAATAAAAGCATACACCCAAGCCTTCTTGATGTATATCCTCACTTTCCAATATGTACTAAAGTGTTCTGTGGGCAGGAATCCTGCACCTTACCTTCCTTTTCAGACTACTCCCAAATAAAACCTGGTATTGTGTTCTATTATACAGAACCTAATACATAGTGTTGACTAAACTGGAAATTCACTTGAGCCAATCT
The DNA here is from genome assembly GCF_020171115.1 of Neogale vison. Classification (NCBI taxonomy): domain Eukaryota; kingdom Metazoa; phylum Chordata; class Mammalia; order Carnivora; family Mustelidae; genus Neogale; species Neogale vison. The sequence goes on from NC_058103.1 coordinate 68,140,103, forward strand.
CTTCTCAGATATTATAAACCTGTTCCCATTCAAAAAAATAGCTTCCTACAAAAAGAATCAATTAGATTCTTCCAGAATCAAATAACCATATTTAAAACTGGCAGACAACTAGGGGTGCCTGGTGGCTCAGTTGTTTAAATGTCCAACTCTTGATTCTGACTTGCACATACAGTCCACATAAGCTCCCTAAGACAGACATATTGTCATATTTCATGTGCATTGTTTTCCTGCATTTAGAAGAGCCTCTACTTCAAAATAAGCACTCAGTAAAATACCTATGAAATGAGTGAATGATTAGAGTGGCTACAGGAAGATATCCCTGGCATTGTCTTTGGAATGAGGCAAGTTTTGGATGAGCTGATGAGAACCAAGGAGAAATATGAATGCTCTCTTGCGGTAGCAGAGGTAATGCTGAAGCAGGAAAACAAAAACTACTTATAGGCTAATCTGGGACATTGTTTCAAGTTCAGAGCAGGCAAAGGAACAGAGCTGTTCAGGTTTGGAACTAAACTGAAAAAGAACAAAATCGGGGACTATGAAGTCCAGTAGAGTGACTACACAACCCAGTTCACTCATAATAGTCCAATTTTACATTCGTTGTCTCATCTTAATTATTAACTGGGTCCCCTTTCACTCTCAAGAGTGTTCCTTGGATGAAAAATTATACAATCAGCCTAAGTCTAGGATGCTTACGAACTTTCCATGGAGTTCCTACAAGCCAGTGAAGAACAAAGGGAGATTCCCTGCTAGTTTTGTATCGTGTTACTTGCTCCTTTGAAAGCAAACCGACTCAGAATGTTTTCCAAAGACACAGGTCTCAAAGGGATTGACATGGACTTTTCCACCAGCTGCTTCAGAGATTCTGCAATAAGCAATCATACAGAGAACTCAGCCTGAGCTACTGTGAAAGTATTTGGCATAATAGAATTAACACTGCTACTTCTGATGCAAGAACAGTATGTACTTCACTGAATCATCAAGTCAAACCAAAGATGGAAGGAGTCCCAGAATGCCAGCTGGGCTAGGTTGCTGCTTTAAGAAACTAAATACAAAAACTTGATCTAGTCTTTAAGAACCTTTCTTTAACATACAGGTAAAAATGGATCATGGGGAGACTACATTATAGGAACACACCACATAACTGTATAGCAGTTCTTCCACTGATTTTGTAGATATGCGTATAATAATTTTTCATTCAGTTTTCTGTAGATATCTTCCAGCCCTGAGTTTAAAGTTTTTAAAAATAGATTTAACAGATTTTCTCTGATAAACTCTGTTATATATTTTTGTCATTAGCAGAATTTGTCTAGTAGTTAACAAACACAGGTACTCTCTTGGAACTTTACATATGTTATATAAATTCCTATAAATAATCCAGGAAGTTGATTCTATTACCAGTCCTGTTTTATAGACGAGAAACATGGGTCTTCATGAAACTAAACACATTACCCCAAATTACCTGGATTTTAGAATGTAAATAGAATTCAATCCTAGGCCTGCAAACTATAAAGTCTGTACTGAGTCACTGTGCAGTACTCTTTAAATAATGCCATTTTTTAGCATATAGTGATATAATTGAATGGGGTATGTTAAATAATATGTTAAAAGAAAGAAAAAAAAGTTAAGCCCTATCCCCAAAGGGCTTATCGTCTAATTTTTCCTACTTGCTAAATGCATCAAACTTACCCATCAAAAGATTAAAGAGATGTTTTATAATCTTTAATATAACGCTTTTAAGATCTCTTCAGCCTGTTTTAGCATATTTTCACAATTAGCAATCTTTTCTCAAATCCCTTACATGATAGCACTAGCAATTATGATAGCAAATATGTGTGTGAGTAAATCATACCCACTTCTCAGATAAGAAAATTGAGGTACAAATAAATCAAACAACTGGTCTGAGCTCATACATATAGGTGGTGGGAATAGGATTTATCCACAGCCCTTCTATCTCCAGAATGTGATTATAAGCACTAGATCTTTTCTCTCATTCTATATAAATTGATTGCTAAATTATTTTTCTCCACTTTCAGAAGTATTTTTAAAGACAAAGTGATTAGAAAAGCCTTTGTTTTGTTTTCTAACACAAAGCATGGTGGATCACAATGAGATGATCTAAACCTATGTAAATAAATAAAAATTATTAGTTCTCAGACTTACAAATATGTGGTGACATGACCAATAACATCTTTTTCCTCTGTCTCTGGCTATAAAGACTAGAGGGCTAATAATATCCATGGAACATAAATTTTAGTATTTTGTCTACTTAAACTGTAGGTAGTGATATTTTAAAAAATATTTTAATTTGTTCTCTTTTGTACTTTCCTGCAGATGATCCCTTTTCAGGAAAACCAAGGCAGTCATCTGCAGGAAGGATGGAAGTGGGGTAAATAGAAAAAGAGGAATGAGATATAAGAACTGTAATTACAGAAATGCAGAGGGAAAGAAGGATTTTTCAGCTAAGGTATCCAAAATAAAATTAACTCCAAAACATTTGAAAAATATTTTCAAGTATTAAAGTAGGTTTGAAACCATGGCTTTAAAAGAAAGAAAAGCTTTTTTCCTAATTATCTTATTTTTATCTCTTGATTTTTCAAGAGAGGGTCCTGCCAGTTTGGCCACAGAGTTTAATAAAAGGTACAGAGGAACTCTGAATAAATCTATACCTTCTAGCGAAAATGGATTGTGGAGTGAAGAAGATGGACAAAGCCAGACAAAGGAGGTAGACAGACATGTGTCTTGTTTTATCTTCGGTCAAGAGTCCAAGTATTAGATGAACTGAGAAAGTTAAATTTCTTAAAATATATACCCTCTGTAATAGCATACAAAATACTGAAATATAGGTTCTATAGATATTATCAGCCATCCAAACTCTCTGAAGTTTCTACCTATCATCCCACTTGGGAATAAATGGAATTAAAGGTTGTCTTTATGCCAATATAGAGATGTCGACAACAAAGAAAACTTGGTAGCACTGCATGGAAGTAGAGAAGGGGTCTCAGAGTCATTTTCAGCTGCTGGATAATATGGAAAGTGCTCAGGACTTGCCATAATTTTTGGATAGGGACAATGAAGTTGAATGGATATTTAGAAACCTACAAATGGGCCTATGTGATAGGATTCAAATACCCCCCATAATATACAGTATGGTGTATCCATCATAGACCGGAAGCTGAATGAAAATGGGACATAGAATTAGAGAGGTCTCATTCTTCTGCACATGGCTTTCCAATTTTCCCAGCACCATTTATTGAAGAGACAATCCTTTTTCCATTGGATATCCTTTCCTGCTTTGTCGAAGATTAGTTGACTGTAGAGTTGGGAGTCCATATCTAGGCTCTCTATTCATTCCATTGATCTATAGTTTGTGTGTGTGTGTGTGCCAGTACCACACTGTCTTGATGATCACAGCTTTCTAATATAGCTTGAAGTCAGGCAATGTGATGCCACCAACTTTGGTTTTCTTTTTCAACATTCCTCTCATACAAGTTGTAAGACTATTTGTTCCAGCTCTTTGAAAAATGTTGATGGTATTTTTATGGGGATTGCATTGAATGTGTAGATTGCTCCAGGGAGCACAGCCATTTTAACAATACTTATTCTTCTAATTCATGAGCATTGAACACTTTTCCATTTTTTTTTTTTGTCTTCCCCAATTTCTTTCATAAGTGTTCTGTAGTTTTTAGAGTACGGATCTTTACCTCTTTGGTTAGGTTTATTCCTAGGCTTCTTATGGTTTTGGGGTCAATTGTAAATGAGATCGATTCTTTAATTTCTGTTTCTTCAGTTTCATTGTTAGTGTATAGAAATGCAACTGATTTCTGTGCATTCATTTTATATCCTGAACTTTGCTGAATCCCTGTACGATTTCTAGCAACTTTGGGGTGGAGTCTTTTGGGTTTTCCACATGAAATATCTATCATGTCATCTGAGAAGAGTGAGAGTTTGACTTCTTCTTTGCCAGTTTGAATGCCTTCTTGTTGTTGTCATTGTTGTTGTCTGATTTCTGAGGCTAGGACTTCTAGTATTATGTTAAACAACAGTGGTGAGAGTGGGCATTCCTGTCATGTTTCTGACCTTGGGGGGGGAAGCTCTCAGTTTTTCCCCATTGAGAATGTTAATTGCTGTTGGGTTTTTTTGTAGATGGCTTTTATTTTATTGAAAATCCATAGGGAAAAAAGCAGTACAGGTTGCGGTTTGAGCATTTTTGCTTGAATTTTGCCAAACAAGCTTCTGGGACTGAGAGTGATAACCTAGAAGACACTCTGTAGGCAAATGGTACAAATGTAGAAGTCCCTTACCAACCTATACAAGTAGATAACTCAGTTGAACTTAATGCATTACTAAAATTATGAGATCCAAAAATGTCTATTGCCAAAAATAAGAAAAAAAAATGAAAGAGGGATCTTTACTTGTAAACTTATAGACATTGAAAAGATAATAAAGGAATATTAGGAGTAATTCTTTTAATTTGATAATATATAATATTAGGAATATTAGAAGTAATTCTTATAATTTTATAATTCTATAATTTGATAACTTATATGAAATGGACCAATTCCTTGAAAGACAAAAATCTAAAACATTCATAAGAAGAAATAGATAAACTGAATAGGCCCATAGCATAGAAATTGAATCAAAAATTAATAATCTACCAAAACAGAAAGAACCAGGCCCAGATGCTTTCACTGGTAAATCCTGCCAAACATTTGCAGAAGGAATGATACCAAGCCTCTAAAATCTTTTTTTTTTTTTTATTTCTTTTCAGCGAAACAGTATTCATTGTTTTTGCACCACACCCAATGCTCCATGCAATACCTGCCCTCCTTAATACCCACCACCTGGCTCCCCCAACCTCCCACCCCCCGCCCCTTCAAAACCCTCAGGTTGTTTTTCAGAGTCCATAGTCTTTCACAGTTCACCTCCCCTTCCAATTTCCCTCAACTCCCTTCTCCTCTCCATCTCCCCATGTCCTCCATGTTACTTGTTATGCTCCACAAATAAGTGAAACCATATGATAATTGACTCTCTCTGCTTGATTTATTACACTCAGCATAATCTCTTCCAGTCCCGTCCATGTTGCTACAAAAGTTGGGGGTTCATCCTTTCTGATGGAGGCATAATACTCCATAGTGTATATGGACCAAATCTTCCTTATCATCCATTGAAGGGCATCTTGGTTCTTTCCACAGTTTGGCAACCATGGCCATTGCTGCTATAAACATTGGGGTACAGATGGCCCTTCTTTTCACTACATCTGTATCTTTGGGGTAAATACCCAGGAGTGCAATGGCAGGGTCATAGGGAAGCTCTATTTTTAATTTCTGGAGGAATCTCCACACTGTTCTCCAAAGTGGCTGCACCAACTTGCATTCCCACCAACAGTGTAAGAGGGTTCCCCTTTTTCCACATTCTCTCCAACACATGTTGTTTCCTGTCTTGCTAATTTTGGCCATTCTAACTGGTGTAAGGTGGTATCTCAATGTGGTTTTAATTTGAATCTCCCTGATGGCTAGTGATGATGAATATTTTTTCATGTATCTGCTACCCATTTGTATGTCTTCATTGGAGAAGTGTCTTTTCATATCTTATGCCCATTTTTTGATATGATATCTGTTTTGTGTGTGTTGAGTTTGAGAAGTTCTTTATAGATCCTGGATATCAACCTTTTGTCAGTACTGTCATTTGCGAATATCTTCTCCCATTCCGTGGGTTGCCTCTTTGTTTTGTTGACTGTTTCCTTTCCAAGCCTCTAAAATCTTATCCAGAAAATATAAGCAGAGGGAACCTTCTAACGTAGTCTATGAGGGCAGCATGACCCAAATACTAAAACCAGAAAAGACATCTCAACAAAAGAAAATTATGACCCAAATCCCTCAAGAATGTAAATATAAAAATCCTCAAATATTAATAAATCAAATTCAGCATTGTAATTAAAAGAATTGTGTCAATGAGCTTTATAAGAATGGAATAATTTTGTACATCATCTCTTGCTACTTGTTTTTTTTAATTCAACATTATGTTACTAGGAATCATATATGTTGATTTCTATAGTTGTTCATTCATTTTCACTGCTTCATAATATTTTATTATGTGAAATGTAAAACTATTTATGCTGTAAATCATATTTTTCATCAATGCTGAAGAAGTGTCAATAACAACCTCTATAAAATTTCTTCTCATTCATTCTGTATTTTTTTCTAGGATTTCAGTTAATTATATGATGTCTCATTCTATCCTTAAATTTGGAACTTATTCCTATTTTTCATCTTTTAGTCTCTGGACTACATTCTTAATTTCTTAGATCTATCTGGCCACTCACTTATTCTTACTTCAGCTCAATCTCATGTATTCAACATTAATAACCCTTTGGTTTTTAACTTCGAACTTATAGTTTCTATTTCTAAAAATTTCAATTTGACCCCCTTCCAAACCTCCACACATGTTTTCTTTTACTCTCTGCCTGTTTATGATTACCTCTACTATTGTCTTAAACATTTCATTTGCAGAAATTTTGTGTTTTGATCCTCACAATGTCAAACTTGAGATTTCTGGGAACAAATCTACTATTGGTTGTTTCTATTGATGCATACACAACGGCTTGTTCTCTGGCATGCTTGGAAATCTTTGATTAAGATCTCATATTTGTTTGATCTTAATTCGTGAGAACCTTGGATACCTCTATACAACCATAGCCTCTTGTGAGTATTCAGCTGTTCCTATTAAAGCAGATCATATATGCAACAAATATATTATTTACCCCCTGTAGGGAGTGCCCTTAGTAATTCCCTTACTTCTGTGACTTCAGCAATGCATAGTAAACTAAGATTTTATCATGTACATGGTTGTTTGTAGCAGTAAGGTTTGGGTCATAATGCAGTACAGGAACTTGGAATTTGCATTTTTAACCAGTTCTTCACTGTACTCTACAATACACACCAGACAATGAGACTCTGTGGTACAGACTAGCCACGAGAATGAATGAATGGCATGTTCCAGCAGTAGTGAGTGCTCCAATCTGACTGAACCTCAGACTGTGTAAGAGAACATATTAAACTGAAAATGTTGATTAGATTCAGAAGCTTGACGGCTTTAAGTTTAATTTTAGAGTTTGGAATTTTTCTGACTATTGAAAGCAATATAAATGCTTTAAACAGAATAATAATAACACAGATATTAAAAATCTGTGTGCTGGAAAGATAAATCATTTAAGCTATAAAAGATAGCTTAAAGAGAGTAGAGGCCAGAGGCAGAGAAGTCAATTAACAATGTTTCTCAACTTTGACTGCACTTCAGGATTACCTTAGGGACTTTAAAAAGAATACTGATGTGTCAGTGCACCATTGAATCAATGACTGGGTTATACAAAACAGGTTGTGAACCACTGAGCTAAAAATCTTTAGTCTACATGAGATTTAGTGAGGAAAGTGGCAGCAGGAATGGAGAAATTGAGGAAGCATTGACAGGATTTGGTGACCAGTCAAGTGAGGTGCCAGAGAAGTCAAAGATGATTCCAAAGTCATACGCAAAGGCTATTATCCAGATTCTCTTCTGCCTGGCCCATGTTTAACATTTCATTTGCCATGATTGGATTATCTTGAGGAGAACTTTATGAGCCCTCCCTTGCCCTCTCTCTCTCTCTCTTTGTTTCTCTCCCCATAGACAGATATGTGTATTTAGATAGAAACCCCTGATTTAGTGTATATATTTCAGTCTGAATGGTAGTACTCTATCTTCTAGAATATTGCCTCCAAGCTGGTGGATAAACTATGCATTTATAAGACCAATTTAGCAATCTCTGAAACCAGCTGCTTCTGGATGATGCAATATATAACATAACCAATGGATCTCATGGTCATGAGCCTACTCCCACATTTCTGATGTAAAGTGAACTTCCAAGTCAAATGCTATACTCTGTGTGATTCCCTGTCTGTGAATTAAGCGTTCAATTGTCCTTGCGTAGTGGTACAGACTGAGGTTCTAAAGACAGGAAAAACAGACATGTTTTTGGGTTAGATATCTATTCATGGAAAATGAACTCCTGGGCCTTCCAGGATGGAAGGAGCCCAATGTTTGACTTACCATCATGTGACCAGTTAGTCTCCTCAAGGAATAGCGACATAGACCAGCTTAGCACTGGTCTCTATTGCTGACATTGGATATTCAGGGACAATAACAATCTAGATTATCTTTAGTTAAGTGGAAGTACATACCTTGGTACCAGTGTATGTAGCCTCCACTTCTGTCACTGTGACCCCTCTATTCATGTCTCTAATTCTGTGAGCATCTAGTGACAAAGCCTGTTTTCAACTGGATGAGTCATTTTGTCTGCTTTGTTGTTCATTGCCTCCTTCATGTCAGATGCTTTCTGATGGCCATTAACATGAGATTCAAGAATTTCCACACTCCACAACCTCAATCATATATCCTAATTAGACCTCTCCCCCAGACCTCTTTGTCTCTGGCTTTAAAAAAAAAAAAAGATTTATTTAACTATTTTTAGAGAGAAGTGGGGGCAGGAGGCAGAGGGAGAGAATCCTGAAGCAGACTCCCCACTAAGCATGAGTCTGATATCAGGCTGAATCCCAGGACCCTGAGACCATGATCTGAGCCAAAATCAAGAGCTGGCCATGCAGCCAACTGAGCCACCCTGACACCTCTCTAGTTTCTTAATTATTCTACAATGTCAGTTCGCTTCCCCAAATCTCTAGATTCTCATCTACATCATTTATGCCATATACAGTGAATGGCAAAGTACATAGCTTGTAGCTCTGCCCAGAGAAGGTGTTTCTTTTTCACTCTTTTTCAAGGTTCCCTCTGAATGTGGCTATACAGCCACTGTCCATTTTCAACTGACTCTCACCTATAAAGTCAACCCATCAGGAAAGTATACCTCTGGCTTTTTTTTCTTTTTCTCTTTCTTTCTTTCTTTCTTTTTTATTTATTTATTTATTTATTTTTGCTCAGGCAACAAAATTTTATTCAAAGCAAACTGTCTATTCAAAAGTGATCATGGAACAACTCAAAATGCAGAGCAAGAAGGATGAAAAACACCTCACTGACCAATAGATTATTTTAATTCTCTCATTACGTGGGTTAAGTATAACTTCAGTGTAGAGCAATACAGATAGATTTTGTCACATGGACTGATTGCATTAGTCAGTTGCTTCTAGCTGTCTCCATTGAGATAGATACATTTATAGAACTGGCTGTGTTTGAGCCTTCTTTGCCAGAAGCTTTAGATCTACAATGTACTGGACAATTGTCTCCTTTTCCTGCTATTTAGAAATACTCTGCACCATGTTTCTTCACCCAGTTTATCATGTGCTCTTGTTCCTTTCGATGCATCATGTTGTACACAGAGATATGATAGTCCATGTGGTTCTTTACCTCCTTATATACTCTAGGCAGCCATTCCTGGTGAATAATCTCCAATGTCATAGCAGTATTTTTCCACTGGACATCAAAAAGGTAGTGGCGCTTTTGAACTAGTGCCTTCTGTGACTTACAGATCAGTTGCATCCTGGATGTGTTTGATGGAAGCCTGTCACTAGGACACAGACACTGCTACATGGACTTTCACTGACCACGCTGTCCCAGGGGGTGCTTTCTGCAACTGCCACAGTAGCCCCTTGTATGAAGAAAGAGGCCTTCCTCAGTCCAGGGGTATTGCTGGCAACAAGGATCTTCCATATAGGGAATCCAAGTCTTGCCCTTGTACAGCCTCCTCCTGAATATGGAGGAAAAGTTCATTTTTGCTGATCCCCAAGGAATTCTTCCAGTTCTTCTACCCATGTGCTTAGAACTGAGCTTACCTTACATTTTCTGTCTAGATAAATTATGTGATTACTGCAGAGAATGTCTTTGCCATATCAGCAGTAGGGTTGCTTATCTGTGTAATTAAAAAATATGATGCCTTTATTGGAGAATTTGCTGATAAACTCAATGAGCAAAATTATTACTCTGGCTTTTTTTCCTCCTCCTTCAGCTGGTGGTTCAAACACACACACCCCGCCACCTTATAGCCATAAATAAAGGCTGAGAGGTGGACAGCTATGGTGGTTAACATGAAAATCTCATTCATGTAACCTTCTTGTGTCATCCTGTCATGCTCAGGCTCAATTCCAGATATACCATTTCCTATTTATGATGAACTGATTATGATGATGAATTGATTTGTGATGAACTGATTCTAGGCTCATCTTACTTTATGACTGGATGGGTTCAGTGGAAGTCAACTCATACTGGACAGTTCCAAATGCATGGTCATTAAAGACCCAAGGTCAAGTGTTCTGTTTCTACCAGGACCCCATAACGTGACAGGAAATGTTTCTCAAAGGCATTTAATTTTCTACTGTGAATGGCAAGATCTTGGCCCATTACCCAAAGAGTGGAAGTATGATTTTTCTACTGGGGCTTTCCCATAAACCCTATACTGCATCTTATACCTCCAAAATCATAGAGTCTATCTGCCTAATCATATGATCCAAAGAGCTTGTATCACAGTTTGGACTCACTTCACAGCCCTTAATGCTCCAGACCCCTCTCAAAAGTAGCAGCCTTCTATGTTTATAGCAGCAATGGCCACAGTCGCCAAACTATGGAAAGAACCAAGATGCCCTTCAACGGATGAATGGATAAGGAAGATGTGGTCCATATACACTATGGAGTATTATGCCTCCATCAGAAAGGACGAATATCCAACTTTTGTAGCAACATGGACGGGACTGGAAGAGATTATGCTGAGTGAAATCAGTCAAGCAGAGAGAGTCAATTATCATATGGTTTCACTCATTTGTGGAGCATAACCAATAGCATGGAGGACAAGGGGCGTTAGAGAGTAGTAGGGAATTTGGGTAAATTGGAAGGGGAGGTGAACCATGAGAGACTATGGACTCTGAAAAACAGTCTGAGGGGTTTGAAGTGGCGGGGGGGTGGGAGGTTGGGGTACCAGGTGGTGGGTATTATAGAGGGCACAGCTTGCATGGAGCACTGGGTGTGGTGAAAAAATAATGAATACTGTTTTTCTGAAAATAAATAAATTGGGAAAAAAAAAAAAAAAAGTAGCAGCCTTCTGTGTCACCCAGTACACAGACCAGAAAAATAAACTTACATGTGAAATCTATTGCCTGTAGCACTAAAGATGCCTATTAGGTGATGTGCTTCCTACTTTGTGGTAGGAAGTAGAAGATTTGGGTCTCTTTGGAGGAAAATTGTGGCATACTCCTGACCACTGTAAACCCATGGTCTTCCCTTAAGTGGTCCCTGAATCTTCATGGAGTTTACCTTTAATCCTCTAGAACATTAATGTCTTACTAAGGATGCCTGTTATTATAATGTCATCTCTTATTTATCTGGACCAATCAGCATGATGCCATTGATTTAATTTATCAGCATGATAGTCTGTGAGATGTCCAAGCAGTCAAGATATTTTTGGGCTATTTCATACCATTGGGTTGGAGTATTAATGGTACTGAAGCAAAACATAAATCAATATTACTGTCTGTTACATATGAATGCAAACTAGGCAAGATGGTATTCATCTAATAATCATAACAACTCCAACACAGTACCCGCAATTGAGATCTATGGTAATTCTTTAGCACCCGTCTGGTTTCTATTAGGACCTAATTAAATAGATAATGAGAGGGACAACTACACCTGCATCTTTTAGGTCTCTCTTTTTTTTTTTAAAGATTTTATTTGTTTATTTGACAGACAGAGATCACAAGTAGGCAGAGAGGCAGGCAGAGAGGGAGAGAGGAGGAAGCAGGCTCACCGCCGAGCAGAGAACCCAATGCAGGGCTCGATCCCAGGACCCTGAGATCATGACCTGAGCTGAAAGCAGAGGCTTTAAACCACTGAGCCACCCAGGCGCCCATCTTCTAGGTCTTTAATTGTCACATTAATCTCTACCATCTCTCACAAAGTACGATATTATTTTTAGTCTATTGATTTAGTGAGGAGGAGAAGGTATGGAATGTCTCAGAGGTTTCCACTTGGCCTACTCCACTGTTAAAGCTCTTCCCCACAGGCCAAAGGACAAATGTGGGGATTACTCTAACTTCCAAGTACATCAATTCAAATTAGACATTCAGAGACTTGGGCAATGGGCACTGGATGTGTCCACAAGCATAGTATAAACACTGCAAGTTTGACTTTAGGCCAGGATCCCCATTTATTACATGGCATTCTGAAGTCTCCATTCTAAAGAAGGGAACTTGATGACACTAAGTTTCCAAATATCAATGTCAAGTCATACCCTGTATCTAATATTCCTCAATGTATGCATATTCCCCTTTCTCCAGTGTATGGTCCCCCAAGTAACATGTTATAAAAAACTTAGTAGATATAAAAAATAATGATCAAAATTGAATGGCAAAAATAGTCAAGCATAGGAATCAGCAGGCAGTGACTTCAAAGCAGCTATTATTAACAGGTTCAAGAACTTAAAAGAAAAAATATGCTCACAAGTCAACAGATGGAGAATCGCAGCAGAGAAATAGAAATTATAAGAAATGAAAACTCTAAAACTGAACAGTACAGATTCTGAAATTTTAAAATTCCCTGAATGAGGTGGGAGACTGTGGATGGCAGGAGAGAGATTCACTGAACTTTGAGATAGAACAATAGTAATTACTTCAATCTTAATTGTTTATTTTCCATTTCTGTTTATTTTATCTAAATAAGAATATTTTATAGTGTAAAAAATACATTTTCAAGTAGACATGCAAAAAGTGCAGAAAGAATAAGAGAAGAAAATAAATATCACCACTAAGAGATAATATCAATTAACATGTTACCTTTTGATACATTTGGCCTTCATTTGATACATTTGATACATTGATACATTTGATACATTTGGTCTCAGGGTCCTGGGATCGAGTCTGCATTGGGCTCTCTGCTCATTGGGCTTTCTTCTCTTTTGTCTAAACAAATGCAATTATATTATTTTTACTAAAGTAGGACCATAGTGTAAATAATGTAACCAACTGCTTTTCCATTTAGCATCTTTAAATCATTTTCCTGTATCATTAAGCACTTTTTTAAAATATTTTAATGGTTTTATAAGTTGGCATTAGAAATTATATAACCATTCCTCTATTCAGTGAATTCCACAGGTTAATTTCATTTTTCAGTATTCTAAATAGCACTATAATTTTGTTAAACATAAATTTGTTTAAGTTCCTTCACATTTATTTAGAACATTTAAAATTGGGATCAGTTATAGAATTTTATTAGTTTTCTAAAGCCAAAATAAAAGACCACAGATCAATGGCTTAAACAACAGAAGTGCTGGGGTGCCTGGGTAGCTCAGTTATTGGGCATCTGCCTTCAGCTCAGGTCATGATCCCAGGGTCCTGGGTTTGAGCCCTGCATCCAGCTCTCTGCTCAGCAGGTGGCCTGCTTCTCCCTCTCCCACTCCCCCTGCTTGTGTTCCCTCTCTCACTATGTCTCCCTCTGTCAAATAAATAAAAATAAAGTCTAAAAAAAAAATGTTTTGCCTCACAATTTGGGAAGCTGGAAATGAGAATCAACATATCTAATGAGTTGGTTCCTTCTGAGGCTGGGAGGGAGGGTTAACGATCCAGGCCCATCACCTTGGCTTGTAGATGACCATCTTCTTCCTACATCTTCATATTGGCTTCCATCTGCCATGAGTCCAAATATCCTCTTCTTGTAAAGACACCAGTCATGTTGTATTAGGGCTCACCCTAATGACCTCATTTTAACTTAATTACTTCTTTAAAGATCCTTTCTCTAAATATAATCACATTTGAGGTACTGGGGATTAAAACTTCAACATAGGAACTTTTGAGGATACACAGTTTACCCCATAACCAATAGTTATGAACATTTTTAAAGATGTAAATACATTGAATCAAATAGCTTTCCATATATTGTATTCCTGTCCAGACTCAGGACAATCATTTCCAAAATTGTGGGGAGGACTCAAATAAATTAAAATTATTCCTATGGTATTTCCCTAAATGAGTCCATGGAAAGTAATTCAAGAAATTTCACTGCTTTGAAAATGCAAAAGAGGTCTATATCAGGCACCTGCTCAATGTTTGGAGCATATTTGAGAGCATAATTTATTTATTATACATGTAATTTGGGAAGAAATTTGCAGAAACACTGCCTGGGTTACTACTCTACTCTGAGGGGCATGGATTATAATCACATTATTCGAATGTTTAATTTGCCTTAAAATATATATATACCATATACTTTACCAGTATGTTATGGCTTTTTACAGATGAGACATTTTAGATCAACTTCCCATATGTTTCTTCTGCCATATTTTAAAATGTTACTTGCAATCAGGCAATAAACTGAAAGGCAACTAAAGAAGTCCAACACAGCTGCTAGAATAATCTTCCATAAGTGTTGTTTGGATAACATCATTCCCTCTCTTAGAAAGCCACAGTGGCTTTCAACTTCTTTTTGTTCTACATATGAACTTCTAAATATTTTCTGCAAGGTGCAGAAAAATTCAAACCTGACTACCAAAACTATTGTTTTCTTTGCCTGATTATTCCCAATCAAATTTTCCAGTCTAGCAAGCAATTGTATATGTGTCTCACTCTCATGTCTGACTTTGGGGCTCAGTTATTACTACTAACCAAAACATCTTTTCTATAAACCTAAACTCTTTCTTTCCTCTCAAATTCCTTCTAAAATTTGCCTACATCACAATGTCACTTTTCCAAAAAGCAAAAACAAAGACAAATCTGTTTCATCACAACATTCCAACAAATCCCATCCCCTAAGTATTTAAGGTCGATAAGTAGAAACATTCACCCAGGTTTCATCTGCCTTTTCAAAAATGAAATCCTTATAAAAGTGAAGTTCCTGGATGACTTGCTTTTGTACATATCTGAAACATTTTCTAATGTTCAAAATATTTTATATTAACCAAAATTTTTATGTTGTACTGACCATATGTAGTTTAATAATTTTATTTTTTGAAATAAGATATTTCATATTATTCTCACTGTTGCTAGAGTATAAATTTGCAACATTTTTTGAGAGAAATTTTGCTAAATTTATCAGAAAATATTTTCATAAAACTTATATTTCCAGGGGTGCCTGGGTGGCTCAGTGGGTTAGGCCTCTGCCTTCAGCTCACGTCATGGTCTCAGGGTCCTGGGATCGAGTTCCGCATTGGGCTCTCTGCTCAGCAGGGAGCCTGCTTCACCCCTTTCTCTCTGCTTCCCTCTCTGTCTACTTGTGATCTCTCTCTGTCAAATAAATAAATAAAATCTTTAAGAAAAAAACAAAAAAACTTATATTTCCATGCAACAGTAGGTTCCATTAGATACAGTAGATACACACATACAAAGATATATGTTTAAGGATTTTAGCAGCAGCAAAATGCAAAAAGATTATCTGGCAGCAAACCAATTGAACATTACCCAGGTATTTAAAGGTTAAAAATGAATTAGTTCTATGCATAGTGATAAGATACAGTATACTAGATATAGTGAAGCAAATAAAACTCATCACAAAACTATATGGAGACAACGATATAATTTGCTTGAATTAGTATTAGGAGTGCTTGCTTCTGGAAAGTATGGTACTTTTTTTTTTTAGCCTATGGTACTTTAAATTACTCTTTTTCAAAAAGATTTGAACATCAAGTATTCTTATAGTATAAGATATAGAAACAGTTTTCTTCTGCTCTGGGGGAGCTGGCAGTGGATAGGCAGAAGACCAGGATGAGAGGTGAGCAGAGAAGATAGAAAAAGAAAAAGAGGAGGAAGAAGAAGAAGATAAGGAGAAGAAAGTGGAAGAAGAAGAGAAGGAGAACAACAACAAAAATAAGAACGATGAAAAAAAAAAGAACAATAAAAAGAAAGAAGAGGAGACAAGGAGTCTAGATAAAAGCATAGGAAGCTGCCTTTTGCTGAATGAGTCCTGCTCAAGTCTAGCTACCTCTGTCAGAATTACATCATTGCTTCTAGTTACACTCTCTTGAATAATGTGGAATTACTTTGGGAATTATGAGAGTTGATTTCTCAGTCTCCTAAAAGCTAAAGAGCAAAAATTTTTAGATTAAAAAATGGTATAAGGAAACTTTTTGAGGTGATGGATATGTTGATCATTTTGATTATGGTTGATGATTTCATGAGTACATACCTATGTTAAAACATGCTAAACCAACAACATTAAGTATATTGTTTACTGTATATAAAGTATAACTTAATAAAGCAGTTTTTTAAATCCTCCTCCCAAAAAAGACAAGCTCTCCTTACCTGCCTTCATAGGTGTTGCATGGACTTTTAGCACAGTATGGAACAAGAAAGAACAGGGATCAAGTCTATACTTGATACAGTTTCTAATGCAGAAACTGCCATTGTAATTATAACATGTGCAACAGATAAAGGAGTAAAAATATCCATTGAGTAGGTAAATGCTCATCAGTTTGAAAACAACTCTGTCCAGATTTCCTGCATCCTAGGTAAAAGAGTGAATTCCTTTTGCCCCATTAGCACACCCAATATCAAGACCACTCCTTCAAGGATCTTATTTCAAACAGATTGCTTTTTCTCTATAGATCCTTGACCTCACAGACTGGTTTGTGCAATCATTAGAAAACAGGGCTAGTAAAAATAGTCTTAAACCAAATCTCTCTTATGTGGACATACACAAAAAGGAGGATTCTAGGATTCAGGGAAGTCTATCACTATCCAAGGTAATGGAGGAAAGCACCTCAGACAGAACCTCTGACCCATGCCTTAGAAGTCTTGAAATCATTCTGAAAAGGCTAACAAGATCAAACCACCTAAAGAAATTCCTCTGGAAATCTATGCCTACAGTTGCCTGGGCAGAAGATGTATCAAGAGGAGGAAACTTGGGGTGCCTGGGTGGCTCAGTTGTTAGGTGTCTGCCTTTGGCTCAGGTCATGATCCCTGAGTCCTGGGATTGAGCCCCTGTCAGGCTTCCTGCTCTGTGGGGAGCTTACTTCCCCCCTCCCACTTCCCCCGCTTGTGTTCTCTCTCTCATTGTCTGTCTCTCGCTCTGTCAAATAAATAAAATCTTTAGAAAAAAAAGGAAGAGGAAACTAAAAATTGAACATGATTCATGGACCAAGATAACCTCACTGCTTCAAGATGCAGACATTTAAAACCTTGAGAAAAAAATCTTGAATGGGATCAGGAGGGAGACAAACCATAAGAGACTCTCAATCTCACAAAACAAACTGAGGGTTGCCGAGGGTAGGGGGAAAGGGAGAGGGTGGTCGGGTCATGGACATTGGGGAAGGTATAGCACATACCTATGAAGTGTGTAAACCTGGTGTTTCACAGACCTGTACCCCTGGGGCTAATAATACATTATATGTTAATTAAAAATCATCTTGAAATGCATAATTGAGACCCACACAACTTATCTCTGATAAGGCAGAGATTACTAAGAATCTGCATAAAACCCTTGAAAATTATATGCTGGATATTTTTTTTTAATTTTATTTACTTATTTGACACAGAGAGCGAGATCACATGTAGGCAGAACAGCAGGCAGAGAGGTGGGGGGAAGCAGGCTCCCTGCTGAACAGAGAGCCCGATGCGGGCTCAATCCCAGGACCCTGAGATCATGACCTGAGCCAAAGGCAGAGGTTTAACCCACTGAGCCACCCAGGTACCCATATATGCTGGCTATTAATCAACATATCAGTCTGATCTCAGTGTTGAACCTTATGTACATGGTATCTTTTGAAAGGGATGTCAATGCTGCCTACAAATCTGTGGCTGGAGGATCCTTCCCAATACCACTGCCTCTTCTTTGCTACCTTCTCCCAAAACTTCTCCATTCCATTCCCTGATTAGGTCAGTCCATTTCTTCTTCATCATTATCATCCAAAGAGACTCAGCGAAGAAATGAGTTTAACCCAAGAAAAGGTAAAACTCTAAGTCCGTATCAGAATGGCCCTGTTAGCCAGCAAGGACAGCAAAACTATGATTGAACTGCAAGGTTTAAGCAGTACAGAATTTGTCACGTCCTGGAATTCATTACATATGATGAGGAGGAAAAGCTGGTCCTAAGTATCAAGCATTTCTTTACCAGCCAAACTATACAGCACAAGACAAAGAAGTCTACCTCTGCTGAAGCAGAAGAACCAGAAGTATTCTCAGGAAGTCACCTTCCATCACAGCAATCAAGATTCAAGAAGCACCAACAAAATAACAGATGAGTGTAGTCTTGCTAAAACTGATAAAATTAGATCAAACACAGCGAAATAGAATAGGGAACAACCGAAAGACCTTCCTAAGCAATAGGAAATTGGCTAGGTGCATGCAGAAACTTTAAAGATGCCCCGAGAATATTAGGTACTAAGAGGGGAGGGAGGGGGTCAAACCAGTTTTACCAGACCAACAGGGCACCAAGTAGAGGCCCTCCACAGCCACATGCTTCCCACCAGAGATTCTGGAGGCTTCCAGCCATGTGCACTAACATCCTATGATATACTACATAACTTTCATGACACCATCTTATCTAGTTCAGCTACTAGAGTTGACTATGTTTAAAGCAAAGAGAACTTCATGTCCTCTTTTTGCTTTTTGCTGGATAATAAGTCTCTGTATATCTTCTTAAGTATTAAAGGGAGAAATGTGTTTAGATATATCACCTGAAGAATGCACAGAGTATCTGAAGCCTTAATATGTTTTTGAAATAATATATCCAATAATTTGAGTAACCTTAGTTTCTAAGTATTTTCCCCCATTTAACACTTTAAATGCTTAACATTTAAAACACCATGTTATGGAATGCCTGGATGGCTCAGTTGGTTAAGCCTCTGCCTTTGGCTCAGGTCATAATCTCAGGGTCATGGGGTTGAGCTCTGCGTGGGGCTCTGTACTCAGCTGGGAGTCTGTTTGAGATGCTGTCTCTCTCTTCCCCTCCCTCTGTTTGCACATTCTCTCTCTCTCTCTAAAATAAATAAATCTTTTTTAAAAACTAAAAATCCTGGGGTGCCTGGGTGGCTCAGTGGGTTAAAAGCCTCTGCCTTCTGCTCGGGTCATGATCTCAGGGTCCTGGGATCGAGCCCCAAATCGGGCTCTCTGCTCAGCAGGGAGCTTGCTTCCCCCCCCCGCCACCCACCTGCCTCTCTGCCTACTTGTGATCTCTCTTTCTGTCAAATAAATAAATCTTTTAAAATAATAATAAGTAAAAATCCAGTTATTTTAGGGCAGTCTAACTATATCTAAAGAAACTTCAAAGAATTTATGTATTTTATAATTTGGCTAAATTAAATTTCTTAATCATTTGTGTTTTTTTCTTTGAACACACTGAAGGATAGATACTTTAATACTGTCATCGGGGACAAATAGTTTAAAGAGAAAACTTCAAAGTCATCTGCAAAAAATTCATGGTAGGGGGAAGGAGGGTAACTGGGCTGGGGCTTTATTCAACTAGATACTAACAGCAGTTCTGGATAACCTGTGTATATCAATAAAAGGCATACTATCTTTTAGGAAGATAAATTATCTCTCACTGTCTCAAACTCACATACACATTATTCTTTGCCCCACCAATCTGAAGCCGGTTTCTGCATGCTGTTTGCAATTATCTGCTTCTCTGTCTCTTTAACTTTTCTGTCCTCTTCTTCACTGGCCCCATTCTTTCTTTTTCCTTTTCCTAGGAGCATTTGTCTACGTATCTTTGAGGAAAAGCAGTACCTTGTAACACAAAGGGAAACACAAAATTGGCTCTAACTATACTTTGTAGATCAGAAGGATGAGAAAGTTCATTGTACTTGTCCTAGAATTTTGAAGAAGAAAACAAAGAATTCATGAAGCAAAAACGAAGGAAAGAAGGGATATTCTTAGAATGTACTTATCTAAATATATTTGTATATATCAATTATGACTATCTACTAAAATTCTTTCTTTCTTTAAAAAACATTAGAAGGAGGGGGGCCTAGATGACTCAGATGGTTGGGCATCGTCTTTTGGTTCAGGTCATGATCCCAGAGTCCTGAGGTCAAGCCCCACATCTGACTCCCTGTTCAACAGGGAGCCTACTTCTCCCTCTCCCTCTACCTGCCACTCACCTTGCTTGTACTGTCTCTCTCTGTGTCAAATAAATAAAATCTTAAACAAACAAACAAACATTGGAAGGAATAGAAAATTATAAAACTATGTTGTCCCAGCATGCTAAATAAAAGCAGATACACCCCCGCCCCCAACACACGCACACAAAGAAAATACCTCAATTGGTTTTTCTCACATCAACATTTTGCTCTTGGGCTTGTTACAGAGATTTTGGAAAGTTGATGTTTGGACCATTTTTAAATAAAAATGAGTTGGAAAAGTAAAGCATCAGTTGCTAGCTTTGAGGATGTAATGATTCAAGCAACAACTGTTCTAAATTGTCTTCAGCTAGTAAAGAACCTTTATGACTTTCTTTTGTTAAAATCTTGAACATGTCTATTACTTTAAAAGGAGAAAAATAGTTAGATGTCATATTTTCATAGGGTATGTACATCAAGATTTTTTGTGTTGAAGATGATGCTGTACTATTCTATAAACATCATACAGTTGTACCAACAGAATGTAGTATCTGTTTCTTGTATTACAAACAAAATGTTATAAATTAATGTTATTCCATCTCATTTTAGAGAAGTTGTAAGCAAAAAGGGCAAAGTGGTTAATGTTGTAAAGATCTACAAAATAATTGAATAGTTTGATTTTTAATACATTTCAGATATAGTGAATTGAGTTTATTTTTCTCATATGCCTTAGTAAATTGAGTTCATTTTTCTTTTTTATCCCCAATACTATTCTTTATATGCCTTGGTGAATTGAGTTTATTTTTCTTTGTTTCCTCAATATTATTCTTTATCTCTTTCACAAACTTGATCAGCTTCCAAACTTCAACTTCTGCTAATGTGAATGATTTTCCTTATCCCATGCATTCATAATCTAAGTGGTGTATATTATCATCCAATAAATGTTCATACATATACAGTTTCTACTCATTTATGAATCTGATATTGATAGAAGTGTGGACTTTTTTTTTTCATGGTCCAAGCATGTGGTGATTTTTATTAAGAATAACTTTGGTTCTAAGAATTCCACCCTCAATTCTGTAATACTTTCCATTAAAAACAATTGTACAAGAGCAAATACAAAAAATATTAAATTATGAAAACAAATCCATTAAGGCTCCCTTTATATATTTTATATACACTCAAACAAGTCAAGATTTTTCAGAGTAGAAGAATAAAGTCAACTTTTGTTGTAGTTTAGAAAGTAACACTACTTTACTACCAGGAGACTAGAAAACACTGAACTAGTTTAAGAAAACCATAGAGTGGAAAAATGGAACCATTTTGGTCAAAAAGTGGCTCAAAGCACAAAACTGCATGTATGTTCACGAGTCCTAGGAGTTTGGACTGTCCAGTATGAATGCGTGGAGGAGAGACGGGCGTGCTCTGAATATGTTTTGATAATTTTATCAACACTTTCTAAAATTAAGCAAAAAATTTTCCTTTCTCTAATTGAGGTTTCAAACTAGATATCAGAAGCTTTCAAAGCAACAGCCGCTACCAGAATTATTATTAAATAAATTCTTAGCTTGTGCCATAAGTTTTTTTCCTCTGTATATGATTCTGAAATTAAGAACACTTCAAATAACATTCATTTCTGGGGTGCCTGGGTGGCTCAGTGAGTTAAAGCATCTGCCTTCGGCTTGGGTTATGATCCCAGAGTCCTGGGATCGAGCCCCACGTCAGGCTCTCTCCTCCGCAGAGAGCCTGCTTCCTCCTCTCTCTCCCTGACTGCCTCTCTGACTACTTGTGATCTCTCTCTGTCAAATAAATAAATAAAATCTTTTAAAAATATATTCATTTCTAGTTTGTTAATTTTATTAAAATTTATTAATTCAGTGCCCTCCAAATTTTCCAAATCTTCCAATGAAGACACTTAAGAAGCAGTAACATGCCTAGCTTTTATTAAAAGCTTAAAAATCTTATTACATATATGTATATAATTTTATAGATATACAAATACATTGCAAGAATTCAAGAATATGTATATACATATAATGTTATATGCTATTATATTATAAATCAGATTATTTACTATACCACAGAATCTGTATCTGTGGAAATGTATTTAGGTTACTAAAGCTCGCTGCTCAAAGCAGAATATTACAAATACCAGGATAAATCATTTTTCCCCCTAAATTTTTATCAGTTGCCCAAAATCATAATATATTTTCCTCTGTGACATATCTAGAAAATTATTTCTTACAGAATATTTTTCTTTCCTAGAGTTTCCTGGGGGCTCCAATTCTATTCATTTCACTCCTAGAGACTCTGTGATAAATTAGCCACTTCCAAAGATCTCTATAAGAAAATATATTCCTATTTCTGGGAAGTCTTTGCTGACCTTTAGCAGTTGACATGATCACTTTGTCTTTGGCAATTAAGCATGGCCATTTAATTTCTGCTATTCCGGAGTCACACCACCCCCACTGAAATTAGAGAACCCATCTTGTTCTTGGCATTTCCTACCGTTCTATCTGGCCTACAGAAGGAGACCAATCATAGAGTTTTTCAAAGGTCAGGTACTTCTCTTACTAATATTAATGTCTCAGTGAAGCAAGTTTCCTCTAAGATTTCTCATGGAACATACTAGAAGGTGGATGTATAGTTGGCACATGGTAGGTCCAGTCCAACTTTCCTGTCTTCATAAACTTTTGGATCCTTTCCTGCTTGTCATGCCAGAGAGGTGCTAGAATCACAGTTTCATTATGTGTAGGCCAATACTGAGTCCAAGTTTCAGTCAACACAAGTAAACTCTAGGGGACATCCGGCTACATGAGCAAACATTTGAATTTGAATTTCTTGTAAATAATATCAATAAATTCAGTATTATATTCTGCCTTCCCTGGGCCTAATACCTTAGAATCCATTCTCATACATGTTTCTTGGGCCTTTGCTGAAATATATTAATTTAAGTCTTGTGAATTCTTTGGTATATAAGCTATCTCTTCCTAGCTCATATGGTATAACTGTTTGCCCTGGAGTGGTGATTCTCAGTTGATGGTTATTTTCCCCCACAGAAATTAGCAATTGTTGGATACATTTTTGATTGTACGACTGGAGGAGGGAGGAATGTCCTAGTATCTAGTGGGTAGACACCCAGAATATTGCTACATATCCTGGATGCACAGGACAACCCACACAAGAAAGACTTATCCAGTTCAAAATGTCAGTAGTGCTGAGATATGAGAAAACCCAACGTGGAAAATGCTGAGATTTGACATTAGTTTTGGGTATAGTGGCAACAGGGGTAGTTGCAGTAGATCTTAAGAAGCAACCCTTTCCAAAGCATATGTTCATATGTGATTATCACAAGGTTTTTCAAAGCAGAAAAATCTAGCCTTTTTTAACACTAGAGAGCAAGCTACTTTCACTGACAAGGGAGCCTCAGAATGGCATGTGGGTTCAAGACTGTCATTTTCATTTAGATCCAACCAGATGTCCCCATTGCAAGTTTCAGAATTTTGTTCTTTTCCACTTTCCCAATGAGAAACTAAGCAAGAATGTACATTTACCTGTCATTGTAATTCAACAACTCACACAATAACATTTTACGTTTCATTTCCACCAATATCAGTCATGTGGCCACAAGAAATAAGATATTTTTAGGAGAAACTCTCTGGTTATGAAGTTGTAAGTTAAGTTTAGAAATAATGAAGCTAAGATTGTTATTTCCTCTATATGAGTGCTCAAGTACACACAAAAATATTTCATCCCACATTCTAGTCATTATAGAATTCATTACTTCCATCTGGTCAAGTGTAACAGCCACTCGAGTTCCCAAGAAATGTGCTTCAGTTGGCACTTCATTACAATCAACCACAGTTGGTAGCTTAATTAACTGTGATTCCACTCTAAGTCATGGATTACTAGCATCCATTTCCCATTGACAAAAATGCTCAGCACTGTGCTAAAGCTCAAGGCATGGCCAAACAATCTCAAAATTCCATCTTCAGGCATCTACCTCCTGAGATCTAACTTATTGTACCCATTCTGAATCAGTCCAGGTCCAACCAGGAGATAGAAGTAACACAGTGTTTCAAGCAGAAGTTTAATATAAATAATTACTAACCTATGATGAACGATGTAAGAAGAGTCCACAGTTATTCTTACAGCTATAGGGGAGTACCCAAAGAAGTGAAAACTTGGACTGAGGGCTCCTTTCACAAGACTGTGGTTCAGCCTTTATCAAAGAAGTTACAGTTGCAGATATTAAAGGGTAAATTTGGAGCTGAGAAGCAATAAATTTATATCAGGCGTATCTTCTGTACTCCACTGTCTCTCTTTCCAGTCTTCTCTTTCCAATCATTCTTTTATTGTGCCAATATTATTGAGTACTTGTTGCATCTCAGGTACTCTTTTCAGTTGTAGAGATAATACACTAGGCAAGACAAAGCCTCTGCCCTCATGTCATTCTATGAGAGGAGATAATAAACAAGGAAACAAATCAAATAATATATTCTCAGGTTATAATGTAATGAAATTAAAGCAAATGAAGTAACAGTTTTTTCAATAATGTTTTAAACTTTTTTTTTTTTTTTTGAGAGAGAGGGAGAGAGAAAGCCAGGGTGCTGGGCAAAGGGAAAAGTAGAGAGAATCTCAAGCAGACTCCAGTCTGAGCATGGAGCCCAATATGGGGCTCCGTCTCATGACCCTAAGTTCATGATCAGAGCCAAAATCAAGAGCAGATGCTTAACCCAGATGCCCCCTCCCAAAATATATATATATATATATTTTTTTTTTTAAAGAAAAGGAAGCAGACTAGGAAGGTAAATGTGATTAAAGACATATGACTGTTTTATTTTAAATGATCAGCAAAGTCTTTCTGAAAAGGTAACTTTTTAACAGAGACCTAATGCTCACCATCAGCACCTACCAACTAGCACTCTCCTAGTTTTCAGTCAAAACTCACAGTCACATCATAACATTTTCCTCCAAAACTCACATGTAGATGAAGCAGATCAAGCCCACATTCAATAATAAAAAATGGTCAGAACAAATCTCTAATCCTAGAACAGTGATGGTAAACTAACCGCAAGGTATAAAGATGGAAGGCAAACTGGCCTGAGTAAGCCCAGAGGAGGATGAAGAAAGCGGTCTCTTAGTCGACACTTAGATGGATTAGGGAGACCAGTTACCAGATGTATGGAAAACTGCAAAGTTCTAGACATTACAATAATGCGTTCTAATCTACTTCCTTTTAAGACTTGCTCAGACTCAGTATTTGATGAGTGGAGCTGAGTTTAAAGGATTCAAGTGCTTAGTGCTCTACCTAGGGAGGTATTTGAACATGTAAAATGGGAAGAGGCATTTGAATGTATAAAAAGGGAAGGAAAGGGATTTGACACTATGAACACAGCCACTGTAGACTATCCCAGGTTCTTATTTACAGCATGTAGTAGGTAGTTTCAACATTTTACAGATGAGGAAACTTACTAGAATTAAATGTTTGCCCCCCCCATTTCTATGTTTCCTTCCTTACATTGATGTGACACACCAGGCAGGAAGATTTTCTTAATTTCAGAAAGCTCACCTAGGCATGCCTTACAGAATTCTTTTCTTGTTTTCCCCTCTTGAGAATTCTCTGTACATTCCCATATTATGTTTCACTTGGGCTGGAGCTTCCTATGGATCATTTCCTCTGGCCGCAGACAGTATACTTCATTAATGGAAAAACTGTGTGCCCTGAAATGGTCCATCGTGCATATGGCTGAGATTCACTTCATAGTTTGATTCATCATTCACACCAAACTCCGTCCTCCCACTGACATCCCTTAAAAAGAAAATGTTTTAATTTCCATTTGGTACTTTCTTATTTACTCCTGTTTTCCAGAACCTTTTGGAAAAATAAAAGTTACTGGTATCCCACAGCGGTTCAAATAGGAAATTGTGAGAGATAAGTATCTTGCTCAAAATCACATAAATTAATTGGTGCCAGCCAGGATTCAAATCCTGTTTTTGCTCTACTATAATTCTCAAAATATGTGCATGATAAATTAGTCCCATCATACAAAAAAGAAAAAAAAACAACTATGCTCAAATAAATTTGGGAATCTCAATATACCATACCAATCCTCCTAGAAATTTGGATTAGAGGGGTGCCTGGGTGGCTCAGTGGGTTAAGTTTCTGCCTTCAGCTCAGGTCATGATCTCAGCATCCTGGGATCGAGCCTCACATCAGGCTCTCTGCTTGGGCGGGGAGCCTGCTTTCCCCTCTCTCCCTGCCTGCCTCTCTGCCTGCTTGTGATCTCTGTGTGTCAAATGAATATTTTTTTTAAAAAGAGAGATTAGGATTATATATTTGTATACTAAAAGCTCTGAGAGGTCCAGGATTTGAAGGGAGAAAATTTTGTTTATTTATTTGTCCATTCATTTAACAGATACATATTGAACCCTGACTGAGTTCAGGGCATTCTAGGCAAAAGAAAGAATATATAGAAAGACCCCAGGGCAAGAAAAAAACAAAGGGCTTGTTTGAAGAAATTATATTAGGCTGATATGGCTGTGATGCCATGAGAGCCATAAGGGATGAAGGTACAGGGACCCGGAAGGACCAGAGTGCGTAGGAGTTCATGGGCTTACAAAAGAAATATGGATTTTTATTCCCAACACAATTAGAAGTCCCTGTTAGCTCAACATTAAACTTAATTGGTCACAATCCTCTTTATTTATGTAATATTTTAATTAACATGTGCTGCTTTACACTTTGGTGACCCCCTTTCACTGCTGAAAATGGATAGTGACCGAGATGAGCTCTTCCAGGTTTGAGACCATCTCATAGTCATTGTGAACCCAGCACCTAGCACAGACCCTTCATGAGTAATTACTCAATAAATGATATGTGGAGTGAATTAAAAGCCTGAAAGGATGGAAAGCTATGCCATTTATAATTGTTTCAAAGAACTTGAAATGTTTTATCCAAACATCTAGAAAATTTATGTTCAGAAAACAAGACACAAGCTTCAAATGTTTTCATTGGTACGAGAAAATGAATTAGACTTACCTTTTAAGGCTCCAGAAGGTGGAACCAGGAGCCGTGAATGGTAGTTTCAGAAAATCAGGCAATAAAATAGATTTGTCATGAGGTAGGAAATTTCTTATCATTTGTTCTCAAGCAGAGATTGTAAAGCAAATATGGCAAATATCACAGGAAGAAATTACTCTTCTATTTTTTTTTTAAGATTTTATTTATCCATTTGACAGACAGAGATCACAAGTAGGCAGAAAGGCAGGCAGAGAGAGAGAGAGGAGGAAGCAGGCTCCCCGCAGAGCAGAGAGCCCAACGTGGGGCTCGATCCCAGGACCCTGGGATCACGACCCGAGCCAAAGGCAGAGGCTTTAATCCACTGAGCCACCCAGGTGCCCCGAAATTACTCTTCTATTAAAGGCTGAATTACATATTTTAAAAGCCTCTTTCTACCTTAATATTGTATGATTCCTTAGAATTGAAGGAAGGAAAATGATTAGATGAAGAAGTAGGTGTAACTGGAAAGAACTTTTGTACAACAAAAAAATTTTTAATTTTGCGATTAAATTGCAGAATAAGGAGAATTATTTAAAAGAATGAGAAGCAAAGAAACTTTCAATAAAATATGTCAGTATAAAGATATTCTTATTATACCCCTCATTCTGACACTAATATAGAATTTAAAAAAGAATAAGGACTAAAGGAAAAAATTTCATCACCAAGAAAGTCTGTAAAACTCCCAGAACTCAGGCCAAAACCTGCAAAATCTATCACTAAAACTAAAGAAGCTCCCTAATAATTCATAGCATTTTTCAAATTTTTTGTAATACACAAGAAATCCCTAATAATATAAAATTTAAAAGGTAAAGATTGGGTTTGTGGAAAGGTGGGGGGGGCTTCTATTTTTCACTTTGTACCTTTCCCTACTCTTTGAACTTTTTAAGGTAAAGATGTATACATTTTACATTTTAAAAACAATTTCAAAAGAATAAAAGTGATGGAAGTAAATTTGTTTTGAATGTTTTCAAGGAGACATAAATTTAGAGATATAAATCTGAGAATATGAACAAATTAGGAGCTCCCTGAAGGAAAAGCAAAAGGTTAGCCAATGTAAAATGTGTTTTTACCTCTAATCTTATAAAAAAAACAAGTTCATAGAAACCTGAACTTCCAATATAATTGAAAAAAAAATTGATTCACACCACTCTGTAGAGACACCTGGCAGCTAATCAGAAATAACATGTACTCATTAATAAAAGTACAGTCTTCTCAACAATAAGCACAAGTCCGTGTACACAGTTGTAGGCATAGTCTGAGATTCTAACCTAATTATATCCTCTTTTAAGCCTCTAGAGTTTAGGTATGCAGCCTATAGGCAGTGCCTTAACGTGCTAATTTCAATGGAAAAAAATATAAGTGAGTGGGAAGAAATTTTCCCCAAATTCCAAGGTTCAAGTAGATTCACTGAAGAATACAATTTGTCTTATGTGAAATTTATTATGTTGGAAATATCCTGAATGCTAAGCCATGTTTTAAAGGGAAAATTGCTTTTAATGCCAGTTATAAGAATTGACCTGGAGCTTTACAGAAGTAATTCCATTTGCCTTTCTTTTTTAAGAAATCTACATTCCACCCAAAGCATCTGTAGGCTACAGAATATTATCAGACAACTAATACATCCCAATCAGACTGAATTTATTTATAGACAACGTTCTTTTTGCAATGTTAGATGCCTCATTAACTTGATTCAGCTTGTGCATAGCAAAAATATTCCCTCCCTCTTCAGATTTTTGATAGAGTGAATTATAATTTCTTGTCTAACTCATTATAAACCTTTAGTTTGGAGGACATTTCAGAAATGTGTAGTGCCACTTATGTGAATCCTGGATCACTTGTCCTGGATTAATTATGTGCTTTATTTATTTTTCTTTGGGAGGAAGATGAAGTGGCCTAGCGACCATTCTTACTTTTTACTTTGCAAGGAAAATAAGTTAAAATTTAATTTTGCAATAAGCCTTCTCCCAGGGGGAAAAAAAATGAATTTGTGTTTGAGTAGATACCATCATATACATTATTGTCAAGTTGGTGGTATATAGATGGGACAGTTGGGTTCTAAATCTCCTGGAGCCTTAATAATTCAACTCACTTTTTAGATATGTTCACCTGAGAACAAAACTGAGGAGATACTGTGAAAAATCAGTGCATATAACTCCCACATTATGTTAAACATCTTAAGAATTTGAAATTTCCTTTTGAATATCACTATGTTCTTTTAATTGGCTTGCATTTTGATAAGCATGGGGGAAAAGGATTTTTCTTTCTGAGTGTTCCACTACAATTATTTCAAACTTATCATTTTTAAACCAGATATAATAGGGTAAATTGAGCTCAGAAAAAAGATAATAATTTAAAAACTAACATATTTCCCTTAAATTCAACCTTTCATGCTCTCAGTGAATTTTCACACAATTAAATAAGAATATTTAATGTTTGGTATAAAGTGGCCACCAGTTTTACTGGGAAATATTTCCACATTTTTTTAAAATAAGATGGTAATTTTGTGAAGAAGAAAAAACAATTTTCTCAAATTATGCCTGCAAAGTTTTTAATCTATATGATTTTATTAACCTGTTCTATATGCTAGAATGTGGAATATCCAATATATATTGTTTTCTTTGTCCAACAGATAACAGAGAACATAGTTCGCTCATAGTTATCGTGTAGCTCTAATACATTCACAATTGTTTTAATCAAAGTTGGTCATGTAACTTCAATAACGAGAGGTAGTTTCACTGCTGAATCTCAATATTTGAAAATATGTAGCCGAAATAGGAATACCTCAAGCAAGTTTTAGGACTTCTGTTTTTAGTTAAGGAAAAATGTAGAAATTCTTTCCATCCTGCAAAGCAGGCTTTTTTTGTTTTGTTTTGTTTTGCTTTTATCCCTTATTATGTGTCTTCTAAGTGAACTGTTTAGAAGAAAGGATTAAAAGGAAATCTCTAAATAGGGACGCCTGGGTGGCTCAGTTGTTTAAGCTGCTGCCTTTGGCTCAGGTCATGATCCCAGTGTCCTGGAATCGAGTCCCACATCGGGCTCCTTGCTCAGTGGGAGCCTGCTTCTCCCTCTGCCTCTGCCTGCCACTCTGTCTGCCTGAGCTCACTCTGACAAACAAATAAATAAAATCTTAAAAAAAAAAAAAAAGGAAATCTCTAAATATGAAATCCCCTATGTGATTGGAAAAGAAAAACATTCTTATAATGTTTTTAAAGGAACCCCTACCCAATGTTTTGCCATCAAAGACCATGACATTAACTAGAAAGTTTTCTCCCCTTCTAGACCACGAACAGTCCTGGATCCATATAGTTTGATAAGAATTCTGATTCTCACAAAAAAAACTGGGATTTATGCAGAACAATATGACCTACATCCATCAGATGGAATACTGCTCTTTCTGATGGGAATACGACTGGAGAGTTGAAAGTTCAAGCTAAGATGGAGTTCCTAAACCCTTGAAATTGGTCTAGTTTGTCAAATGTACACCAGATAGTATGGATCACGGTTGAAGCATAT
This sequence comes from Neogale vison, assembly GCF_020171115.1. NCBI lineage: Eukaryota > Metazoa > Chordata > Mammalia > Carnivora > Mustelidae > Neogale > Neogale vison. The sequence continues at coordinate 68,170,693 of NC_058103.1, forward strand.
ATGACTGGCTGGTTGATGAGCTGTCTTTTTTCAGAATATGTAAATGGAAGTTATTTGTAACCCAATATTTTGGTCCCAGAGAAACTCTGAGTTTACCTATCAGGCTTTGAGACTTCAGGGTACATATGGTAAGCCCAAACTAGCCACCATCTTCTATTCTAATCACAGTTAAAGTCAGCTGTGGGAGGCTGCCGCCCTTGAATGGTTTATAATCAGCTTGAGACATGAAACTGACTCACTTCTGGAAGTGTGGGGGCTGTTCTTTCACTCTTTTCAGTACATGAATGCCACCATAAAATAAGATTAAATGCCCTGGGGTTTCCCCCGCTGCTTCTCTTCCCTATTTGTTAACTTTTCGTGGTATGTGGGCTCATACTGTATTTATATTTTCTCAGCTTCAAATTATCTCACTCACAATTTTGCATTGGGCAGCCTGCTTTGCTACACTTCTAGAATAGGATATATTTTCCTATTATGCTATATTTTTATCACATTATTTTAAAGAGGTGAATACTTTAAAGATAAGTAGATATAATACTTAAACTCATTAAAGTTTAATATCTGTCTTGGTGCCCCACTCCTTTCAATGTCATCTCTTGGGAGATTACTTGTGAGCTTCTTTCACACTGTCTAAAGGTAGCTGTAAACTTGTCCTCTAAAATACCATTATTAGGGAATCACACTGCAATTACAGACTTTCTTCCTAAAGCTTCTAAACTTCAAGCTATAGTGTTTTATTTCCTTCTTTTAAAAGTAGATTGCCTTCGAAATTATGGACATATCTTCTAAGATCTTATAGATATTTACCTCCATTTATGTTGTTATTCCCTTGAGTTTTTGAAAAATCTTGTAAAGATCTCTCCCACTTAAGTTATTCCTGCTATAAACTTCAAATAATCTTCCTAGCAATTTCACAAAGGTAAAAATCTGGTATGACTGTATTAGTCAGGAAATTATGCCATAAAGACTGTTAACGTATATCCATAAACTAGAAGAATAACGGTTAGGGTTACCATGGAACAGAATAATATATAGAAAGAGAAATAAAAAGATACATTTTAAAACCTTTCTCTATCATGGGCACAGACATAGGCAAACTCTTTGAAACCCCCAGTATGCTTAGCATAGCATTATTGCCAAGGAGTGTTAGCCATATATTAATGAACACCTCTGTTGGCCCCACACTGACTAAGGTGCCGTTACTTCTTACTATGGTGGAAAAAGATAACAGGCTTTCTCTGAGTTCCAAGTTCTCTTGCTATTGGCGTAGTATCTCTTCCCCTGACCTGGCCTAGATTAATTGTCCCATGTGGATAGCTGCCTTCTGCATGTTTTTCAGTTTGTAATAGTCATTCAACTCTGACACTTTTTTGTTCCTTCTTCAATATCATCCTTGACATTCTCCTTCATTTTTGACAGTGTATTTATCCTCATTATACACTACATTACTACTTACCAACTTCCATCTGCGGTCTTTGATCACATAATTTTAATCTCATACCACTGATCATCCAACATCTACAGTACATTCAAAATGTATGTTCCATTTTGTAAATTGCAACTGCATAAAAGCATTAAAGCATGACATTTAAAAGACATTAAACAATCAACAAATTGATTTTTACCTTGGGTATTAACATAAATGCATGAATCTGGAGTCTCTGTTTCTTCCCTTGAAAATAATTGAGACTCAATTTAAAAAATTTTAAAACCCTCACAATTCCAATTTTGCTAAATTGGGAGACACTTACAATCTCGAGTTTCCAAATTGATGAGCAAGATCCCAAAGCCATGTGAGATAAAACAGAAACGAAAAGTTATGGGATGGGATGTGTGGGTGGCTCAGTGGGTTAAATGTCTGGCTCTTGACTTCGGCTCAATCATGATCTCAGGGTCATGAAATCAAGTCCAGGGTGCAGTTCCGCCCTAAGCTGGGAGACTGCTGGAGAGTCTCTCTCTCCCTCGACCCCTCCCTCCTGCTCTCTTTTTCTCTAAAATAAATAAAATCTATTTAAAAAATTTTTTTAAATTGTAAAAGTTATGGAATCTTAGTAGGAAGATCACTCTGTAACATCAAATCTCAAAAAGTTCTACCAAAAAATACAAGCCCTGAAGGAAAGAGATATGCATTGAAATGTGAAAACCATACTCCTATTGTTGTGGGTGCATGTACTGAGGTGAGCGGGACTGTGTCAGCAATAACATTACTGACCCAGTCTGAACAGAGGAAGCAGGAAGATACAAAGAGTAATACAAACACTGCACATGTTCTGGAAATGTCTTTTCCTGGCATTTGAGTAGAAAAGACTTTGTGTTGTGAAAATTTAGCACACTTACAAATCTATTCAGACTGTTCCCCCAGCCTAAGAATCTTCTGCAAATAAGAGGAAATACAGAATCTGTCAGTGATGAATAATAAAAAATAAATAGCACAAATATTAAAAGAAGAAAAAAGTACAACATAGGCAACAAAGAGAATACCCACATCAGCTGCCACAAAAAAAATCAAAAGTGAGTCAAGAAAAGTACAAAATGAGTCTAGAACATCTTATCATATAAAGGGGTAGTATCTAAGAAAAGGATGAGGACAAATGCCAAGAAGATAGAGAAGCCAGAGCATAAGGTCTCCTGTTGGTCAACTGTGGGACAACTTGAGACTCAAAATAAATAAGGTAGTAATGGAGTATAACCCAATGATTAAAATAAAATCTGTAAGTCCACACTGATGAAAGATTATAAATAGATAGATGATGAATTGATAAATAGATGATAGGTGGAGAGATGGAGAGAGAGAAATGATGATAGGTAGATACATAGATACATAGAAACAGGCAGAAAGGAGAACATTTTCTCCATTATAGTAAGATGACACCACAAATACAGAGTGATAGAATTGGAAAGTTGTTGTTTTGCAACCTTCATATTTAAGAGTAGTTCAAGTAAGAATCACCAATGGATGCTAAATTTAAAGGTAAAATTATGACAAACAGCAGGATTTTTACATGATTCTTAAATGCCTCCCTACAGAATTGATTATTGGTTGCAAGAAGAAAATAGTAATCATGCAGGGGAGAAACAAAATTAGTATCAACAATATGGAACCATAAATATGATACCATGAAAAGGATATCTCTTCAGTTGTATTCTAGCCAGGTAGGCACAACCAGAGTCTAATAATAAAGAAAAATCAGTCAACTCTAAATTGAGGAACAGTCTATAAAATAATTGGCCTTAAAATAAATAGGTCGTTGATATGAAAGATTAAAAGAAAGTCTGGGGGTGCTTGACTGGTTCAGTCAGTAGAGCATGTGTCTCTTGATGTTAGGGTTTTGAGTTTGAGCTTCACATTGGGTGTAGAGATTACTTAAAAATAAAATATTTTTAAAATATATTAAAAATTATTTTTTAAAAAGACTTAGGAAGTTTTCAGCTTAAAGTAAATAATAACAAAAAAGACATAGAAATTAAATATAATACATGATCCTAGAGTGTATGCTCTACCAGTGCTAAGAAATAATATAAAAGGGGTGGCTGGCTGGCTCAGTTGGAAGAGCATATGACTCTTCATCTTGGAGTTGTGAGTTAAAGCCCTATGTTGGGGGTGCCTGGGTGGCTCAGTGGGTTAAGTCCTCTGCCTTTGGCTCAGGTCATGATCCCAGGGTCCTAGGATAGAGCCCTGCATTGGGCTCTCTGCTCAGCGGAGAGCCTGCTTCCTCCTCTCTCTCTGCCTGCCTCTCTGCCTACTTGTGATCTCTGCCTGTCAAATAAATAAAATCTTAAAAAAAAAAAAAGCCCTATGTTGTGGGGAAAGATCACTAAAAAAAATAAACTTTAAATAAAATACTGTAAAAGACATTATTGGGAACATTTTTTTAAAAGACATAGTCATTCTATCAAAGATAAGTTTCTTAAATTTGATAACTATACTTGGATTTCATAAGAGAAAATTTTTTCTTAAGAAATGAACACTACTCAAGTTTTAAAGGAGGAAAGGGCTTAATATATACAATGAACTCTCAAACGAGTTAGAAAAATAAATCATACACATATATGAGAGAAAGAAAGTATGCATGAGAGAGGTGATACAGCAAATGTGGTAAAATATTAAAAATTTTAAAATTATTAAATATGGAAAAATATCTAGACATTTTCAGTACTATTCTTATAATGTTTCTGTAAATTTAAAGTTTTTTCAAAAATTGGTTTAAGTATGTCATTTACAAGTATGTGGTGAATAGTATAGCAGTGAATGTAACAAATACTAAGATAGTAATATAAATTTAAAAATATAGCATGGAGATTAAAATTGAGATATAGGGTACTTACATGAAATTCCTTATCTTTCTTAACAAGTATTTAATTAATTATTATATAAAGATGTAATGTGATGAAAGTCTGTTTGGTGAAGGTGAAATAAAAAAATTCAAAACAAAATATTCAAAACTGGTAGAAAGGGATGCTATAGAGAGAGGTAGGAAAGAGACTTGAAATAAATAAAACATTAGCAATACCACACATACACACATACCTCTACTTAAACAGAAAGGTTTAAATATGTAGTACATTCAAAGTCTGCAAGTAAGCATCATTAGCGATAGCCAAATTACAGAAAGAGTACAAATGTCCATCAACTGATGAATGGATAAAGAAAAGGTGGTATACATATACATTGGAGTATTACTCAGCCATCGAAAAGAATGAAATCTTGCCATTTGCAACCATGTGGATGGGGCTAGAGTGTATTATGCTAAGTGAAATGAGTCAGAGAAAGATAAATACCATATGATCTCACTCCTATGTGGAATTTAAGAAACAAAAGAGTTGAACATAAGGGAAGGGGAAAAAGAGAGGGAAGCAAACCATAAGAGACTCTTAACTATAGAGAACAAACTGAGGGTTGCTGAAGGGAGGTGAGTGGGGGAGTGGGCTAAATGGATGATGGGCATTAAGGAGGGCATTTGGTGTGATGAACACTGGGTGTTATATGTAAGTGATGAATCACTAACTTCTATTCCTTAAACCAATATTACACTATATGTTAACTAACTAGAATTTAAATAAAAATTTGAAGGAAAAAAAACAACAAAAAAAAGTCATCAAATAGTCACCATCAGGACTATAGATGCAGATAATGGTAAACATTCCATGACAAGAAAGTTACAAACAATGAGAAGTTATAAAGCAACTAAAGGAGAAGAACAGAAGAGACAGGAAAGACACACAGCATCATGAATCTTTTTAAAAGAAAGCCTTCCATGATAGACTCTGTCAGTGTAAGCTGCTTTCACATGCCCTTTACCCTTGGTGATAGCTGATCTGACTGAATCAGACCTGCAGACCTCAAAGGTTCACTGGAAATAAAGACTGAAAGGCAGTCTGGCTTGGTAGAATGCAGGAATGGGATCCAAAAGAGTGATTAGTAAAGATTTGTCTATATAACCTTTTATTTTAGAATAGTTTTAGATTTACTGCAAAGTTTCAGAGGTAGTACCGATAACTACCATAAACTACATATTGTGTCTCCCATTATAAACATCTTATATTAGTATGGTACATATGTTGCAATTAATGAACAAACACTGATACATTATTAACTAAAACCCATATTTTATTCACATTTCCTTATTATTTACCACAATTCCACCCAAGACATCACATTACCTGTCAGGTCTCCTGAGCCTTCTCTTGGTTGTGGCAGTTACTCAGACGTTCCTTGTGTTTGATGATCATGCCAGATTGGAATACTGGTAAGGTATTTTATTCAAGCAGGGTTATGAGTTTTAGAGAGGAAGATTCAAGGCTAAAGTGCCATTCTTTTCATATATCATGAATACATATTATTGATATGACTTGTCACTATTTTTGTTAACCTTGATCACCTGGCTCAGGCGGTATTGGTCAGGTTTCTCCACTGTAAAGTTACTCTTTTTCTCCAACTTTTCGTTCTGTACCCTTTGGAAGGAAGTCGCTATATGTAGCCCACACTGAAGGTGTAAGGAGTTATACTCCATCTTCTTGAGGGTAGAGTCTCTACATAAATCATCGGGAATTCTACTACATAGGAGATATGTCTATTCACCCCCATTTGTTTACTTACTCAACCATTTATTTATAGCAGGATGGATTCATGGATACTTATCTTATACTTTGGATTATAATTCAATACTACTTTATTTTGATGCTCAAATCATTTCAGCTTTGGCCATCAGGAGCTATTTCAGTTGGCTTCTGTATCCCTTTGACATACTGCCATCACTGTTGTGTGTGTTGAATACTTCCTTACTTTCTGACACTATTAAGTTTCTCCAGGTTCATCTTGTATATTCCCTGCCATAGCCCTAGAATCAGCCTTTTCTCCAAGGAGCCCTAGTTCCTGTGATCAGAGTGGCTCTAGAAACCAAGATCTATGTATTAAGTGTGCTAAGTGTGCTTGTCACTATTAGTTGCCCTTGCTCCTAGGCCCTCTCGTCTAATAGAGTAAGGAAATATATGGGTTTATATTAACTTTTGTATATACACATATCTATAAATATTTCTGTATGTATGCTTCTGACTCTGTATTAGGCTAAAATGAGTTTATGCTGATGTCTTCCACTCTATGTTACCAAATAGTTCATTCTAGCCTTTTCTTATTTGCCTGTATTCTCCAGTTCCAACAGTGAGAAACTGTTGGCTTCTACTATATGCCATCCATCTACCTAACTGTTCAATTTTAATATATAGGCATAGTGGCTTCAGAATTGTTAGCTCATACCTTTATGGAAAACAAATATTAACTGAAGTTATAAATGTTTATGTGGAATCCCTTTGCTTTTGGTCTTACAGACTCCACTCATTTTCAAACTTACTAAGGCAGGACTTTTACTATCCATCCCTGCAGTGAGGTTGTTTTGTTAATGTCATACAGTTAGATTGTTTTGTGACAATATGCATTCCATTCTGAGATCTCCCAACCTTCTAAAAGACTTTTTTATTTGCATACATTAAAATTCATTCTAGTGCTATAAAAAGTCCTCTGGGTTTTGACAAAGGCAGAATGTTGTGTATCCATCATTCCTATAGCATACGTAAAACTTCTCTCCATAAACCCCTGCTTCTTGACCTGAACCAACCTGTCTGCAAATATTAATAGCCATACCCTTAAAAAATTATTATCCTTAAAAAAGTTCCTAAAGGGCATAATCATCCCCCTACTTTTAATTTTCCACACTTCTCAGCCCAAATCTCCTTGGCTTTTTTTTTTTTTCCTAATCCCTCAACCCCGACTCCCAGCTGCCTGCATTTCCTTAAGGAATGGTTTTTTTCTACCCCTCTCTTTCTCCCACACTGTAGGACTATATGAATAGGCCAGATGAACAGTTGAATTTTCCAGGAAATAACTTCACCAAGGTGTCCAATGATAGGTAAATATCCAATGATGATAACCCGAGCACCAGCAGTGGTAGTTCAGATGCAGATCAGAGAGACCTCACTGCTCTGAGAGCCTGAAGAAAAAGAATAAAGAAAATCTTGTCACAGGGGAGGAGCGGCGGAGGGGTGGGGGGCAGGCAGGGGAGAACAAAACAAAACACCCAAATCTCTAAAAAAACCGCTGCTGAATTATCTGCTAGTGCGAAGACTTCAGAAGGAGCTAACTGAGGTCATCCACATTCTTCCTCTCTACTGCCATCCTGGGGCTCAAAGAGATAACATTTATGAACGGAGATTAGCTATATTTGGTCCACTAGGTTGTGTGCATGAAGGTGGTATGGTTTTTCTGGACATCACATTTTCATCCAATTATCTATTTAAGCGACCAAAAGTTACTTTTCACCCCAGAATCTATTGCTGCAACATCAATATTCAAGGACCTGTCTAAATATCCTTAAATCTAAATATCCTTAAAGACAACTGGAGTCCCACTTCGACAATTTCAAAGATTTTGCTGCTGGCTTGTTCCCTTTGGCAGTCTGCAGATATTCAAGTTGGAAGCATTGCTTCTCAGTATTTGACCAACAAAGCAGAATATGGCAAGATATAGGCAACCTAATTCACATAATTTCTATGCAACGGGAAGGAATAGGGACACCTTCTTACTGTACTGCAAACTTTTTAATTTTATTTTTAAGTAATCTCTGCATGCAACATGGGCTCAAAACTGCATTCCTGAGATCAAGAGTTGCATGCTCTACTGACTGAGCCAGCCAGGTGCCCCTGTGCTGCAAATCTTTATAGCCTTTACAATATCAACTTCTGTTGTTGGGGAGGAAAAAATTTTCCTTCTACCATTCTAGGAGGGTTTTTTTGGTCTGACTTAATAATCAAATTAACATAAAATATTAATGGGAGAAAAACAAATTTAATTATATACATATGGAGATCCCATAAAAATATGAAACATGGGGATAAGTCAGGCAGTTGAGGCTTATATGCCATCTTCACTGAAGGAATCTGATAAAGGCCATGGACTTCATAAGGGAGAAGGGTGATTCACAGGATAAGATGTGCAGATGTTTAGGAATTGGATGTTTGTCCTCCCATACAGATGAGTCATTCAAATAAAAAAGTTCTTTCTTGTTTATAGCTCTTTCTCTTGGTTAGGACCCCTATATAAATTGTTTTAGGTAGTTAAAGGGAGAGGTAAAAGTTTTTCTTGAGTTTGCTGTGTCTTGATTGCCTTCAGCTCAAAATAGTCCACATGCCAAAGTAGCACATTTTGGGGAGAATTTTTCTGAACCCTCATAGTGTACATACTTCTTTTCTCTGCTTTTATCCCTTGAAGACTGAAATATTCCCCAAAAGGATAAATGTTATTAAGAGTAGAATTTTGTAGCTGTAGGTTTGCAAGTAGACATTTTAAACAGACTAGTCTTCATTCTTTGGGATATTGAAGTGCATATTGTGGTATACTAAGGATACTTGTCCTGAACTTTATCAAATATTATAGTGCATTTTATATCCTATATTATACAAAGTTGTGTGTGTATTGTACTGCATTTTAACTTAATTTATTATTTGCATGAAGTTACAAAGGTAGACATAGAGGTTCAGGGTTAAGGTTATTTATAGTAAACATCTATCTCTTTCTTTGTGGTTCATGCTGTTGGAAAAAACATTTTACCTTTTACTTATGTCAACTTGTAATAAGAGAATGTTTTTTTACCCTTTGTAGCTCAGAGACTACCTGATGTATTATCTCAAACACAATAAATATACTCCTGAAGGCAAAAAAAAAAAAAAAAATCCTAAGGGTTTTAACAACAGCTTTATAAAATACAGGATCTGAATGGCTATATTGTATTTGCTTCCTTGGATATTTATAACCTTATGAGAGCTTATCTATATTACCAGGAATGCCCATGTCCAAAACATATCTAGCACACAGTAGAAACCCAGGGACCATTTCTGAATAAAGATAGCAATCCCAGTTTCTCCTAATTAAAATAACCCATACAGGGCACCTGGGTGGTTCAGTGGGTTAAGCCTCTGCCTTTGGCTCAGGTCATGATCTCAGAGTCCTGGGACCGAGCCCCACATCGGGCTCTCTGCTTAGCAGGGAGCCTGCTACCTCCTCTCTCTCTCTCTCTCTCTGCCTGCCTCTCTGCCTACTTGTGATCTCTCTTCTCTCTCTGTCAAATAAATAAATAAAATCTTCAAAAAAAATAAATAACCTATACATAGTTTTCATTCTAAAATTTTTCTGATTTTCCAGTTTCTTAATTGGGAAATGTGGAAAGGTAACTAAAGCTTTGAGATTCAACATCTGTTCTATAGGTATATTTATGATGTAACACATTCATTACTATCTCTATAGAGATTCTGCATACACATAATGAATATTTCATCATGTCTTTGCCTATACATTGAAAGTGTGAACAATTTTTTTAATGGCCTAGATTTCCTCTTTTTAAAATGCTACAAAAAATTCTGAATAGGGAAATTATACATTTTTATATCCAAAACAAGAAATGTTCACAAATTTTATTTTCTACAATTTAGAATATGTTATATCCTATAGGCAAACAAGGTCAAGCTTATAATTTTCATAAATGTAATTTTGCAAATTTCATAAAAGCTAAAACTCCTTTTACTTAATGTAATGAACAGGTGATGGCGACATGCATAATGCAATTTTCACAAATGAAGGTAAATGTAAGTTCATATTTCTGTATTCAAGAAAAATATGAACTAACTCAATAAAGATGAGCAATATTAACCTTAAGGAGTTAATCATCAGAGTGAATGAGGGAAAATAGTATAATTAGCAATATCTGAAGGTAGTCATTAAGGTGAACCAAGGCACATAATATAGTTTGCAATATAATGTAAACAAAGCCAAAGTTCCCATAGCAACACAAACTTTTCTTCAATGTACACATACTGTATTTTGGATTACCAGTTAGAGTTCTAAATTTATAGTTTCTTATGCATATATGTAATAAGGGTTTGTCAACATGATTCTGAGAACAATGAGATTTATATATTCAGATTCAAATATGTTTAAATTTGCAAGCCCCACACTTAATTTTCTATATAGTTGTCATCTACTAAAATTATTCTGGCATTCAAGGCAATGCCATGAAATTACATTTCTCTCACTCATGGCAATATTTTTAAGTACCTTTCTTTTATTGTTTAAGCTTGTACGTTTTAGGTTACATGTATTATGTGGTGCATGAAATTCAATTTTTAAAACTTTCATGATTAAATCTAGTGGCAATAAAATAGAAGGTTATGTAAATATAAGGATTTCTAATAGCCAACCCTAAATTATTTCACAGAAGTAACTATCATAAAACAATATTCTTTGCTCATCAGGAACGATTGTATTTTTATTCCTTTTGCAGAGAAAATTTTTTTCTTCCACAATTTCAGCTCAAGTAATCAACTCCATTATAGTTGTATCTTTACTTTGTTTTCCTTCTTTATAAAACAGGGCTATTTAAACAGGTACATTTACAAAGTTCTTTATTATCATTTTTAAGCTTATCCTTGTAACATTTTTGTGAATGTACCAGATTGAGGACAATTCTGATTAGTTGTAGTATATAAATGGAGAAAGAGGCAAATACCTAAGGTCACACAAGAGTAACAAATGGACAAAGTAGTCACTCAGCCTACCAACTTTAAGCCTTATATTATAAAGGCAGAAAAATAGGGGGGGAATCTTGTGTTTTATTTCATATTCATATATTTTAGTCATCTAAATACAATCCTTAGGGCGCCTGGGTGGCTCAGTGGCTTAAGCCGCTGCCTTCGGCGCAGGTCATGATCTCAGCATCCTGGGATCGAGTCCCGCATCGGGCTCTCTGCTCTGCAGGGAGCCTGCTTCCTCCTCTCTCTCTCTCTGCCTGCCTCTCTGCCTACTTGTAATCTCTCTCTGTCAAATAAATAAATAAAATCTTTAAAAATAAATAAATAAATAAATACAATCCTTATTTATTTTTGATAAGAAATGATAATCTAATGTTTAACATATTCTGGAGAATTCTAGTATCTATTTCAAAGAGAAATTCAAGTCTTTGAGGTTTAAATTATTGACAGATTTTACTCATGGTAAAATGGAAAGAGTTTAAAAGAGGCTCAGTTTTACTAATGTATCTTTCCTCAATTCCAGGGCCCTCAAATATTTATGTCTTTTGAATTATATTATGATAGGGACAGAAGGATCAATCTTTAAGTGACGATTAGTGTGAAGTTTCAAAGTTAACCATTTGGAATTCAAATTCAGTGGTGCATAACTGAGCATCTCGTATATGGGAGATAATACTATTTTCTTGTAATTTTAATGGGCAGAATAAAAATATAAAAATCTCACCAAGCTTTCCAGAAAACATAATTTCCATCCTTCTATTGGTTAATATGTTTTTATTTCATAAACACATATATAAGAAGTCCAAGAAGCTGAAAACAAGGACAGGGTTAAAATTCCTCTTCAATTAAAAATGAACCAAAATAGGGACGCTTGGGTGGCTCAGTGGGTTAAGTATCTGCCTTTGGCTCAGGTCATGATCTCAGGGTTGTGAGATCAAGCCTGGTCTTGGCTCCATGCTCAGCTGAGAGTCTGCTTCAGATGATCTCTCTCCCTCTCCTTCTGGCCCTCCCCTTACTCACACTCCTTCTCTCTCAAAATAAATAAAATCTTTTTTAAAAAATGAAGCAAAATATATAATAGTAAGAAGGATCATAGATGGCATTAATATTTTAGTATTTTCTAGCACCTAGATATGTTCTCATTGTGGTACAAATATAAATGGTTTCATTCATGTTGCTATTAAAGTGAAAATAAACGTGTCAAGATATAAATTTTAAAACAAAGATGTCCAATTTCAGGGGGGGAAATCATCCCTTTTGAAGATCATGATAAATATTCAAGTTTTCCTTCATGAAGGTAATATTTTTTGTCTAAGTCAACATACTTTACCATTTTTAAACTTTTCTCATCATATTTTTGACAGCAGGTTTTCCAATTTTGACAGCTCTTTAAAAGTAATTTTAACAGCCGAGTGATTTCTCTTCTAAGCAAAGTCAGATTATGTGAAATGTCAATGTAAAAACTATACACTCTGACACATAATCATTTTTAGTTGAATTTACTTATTAATTTTGCTTGCTATTACTAATAAAACATAAGTGCTTAGCTAATTGTATTGCTTTTTGAAATGTTTTAAAAGTATTAAAACTGTATCCTTTTCACTACAAAATGTCTCACTTTATCACAATTAGATTCCCTTCCGAAAATGGAGAGGAGGGGGAAGTAGTAGCGGGGCTAGGTAGATAAAAGGCAGTTGAGAGACTGAGTAAAGTGGCTACTGTAAAGTAGAAATACAAGTCTGGATTGGTTAAACCAGCATGGAGTTGTATCCAAAGCTCCGGGGAACTCTTAGAAAATATATGTCCTTCTCCTCTTACCCACATAGCCCTATATTCTCAACTCCCATTGCTGAGGTTCTGATATAATCCCAGGGCAGAAGGATGAGAATATCTTTTCACCTACCACCTGATTGAAAACCTCTGGAAACAATTTAAATAAAAACTGACAATTTACTTGACTGAATTAATCCAGTTAATTTCCTCAGTCCTTTATTTCATAATCAAAGTGTTGCAGGAGGTGAAGTAATTATCTGGTAAATATAAATAAATGGGTTGTCAATTCAAAAATTATCTTCTCTTTTTAGTATTTGCTCTAAACTGCTGTTCCCTTATCACTTTGCTTCCACAGTTGAAAGCTTTTTTCCCCCCCATGGAATGACTTTGTCATAACTTTAAAGAAAAAGTGCTTTACAGAAGAGGATTTCATTTCATTAATGGTCTCCCACCACGTGTTAACTACCATCTGACCACTATTCTAAGTGGAATTAAAATGTCTTCTAATGTGTATCAAAAGAAATGCCAATTAAGCTAGCAAAAGGTAGAAAAGTCAAATTAGTTTTATTGGACAAATTCAGTGAGGAATATACGTTGTCTAGACTACTAAATTGGATTTTAAACTATCCCACATTCCCCATCTTTGTAGAATTGTTCCACTTCACTTTGAATGAGTAGATCTGCCCAAGAGGAATTAGGTGCATTAATTATATTTTGTTGTATAAACAAGTAAACAACAAAGAGCAGTTAAAACACAAATAAGATTCAACAAGTCAATAGCGTCACACAATAGGAAGTGGAAAACAATAGAAAAATAGCTTAAAGATACTGAGAAAAAAGTTTTCCTACAGGACTATCAATCAAATATAAGAATAGAATATTGTCTTTCCAGATAGTATCTCAAATAACTTACCTTCCAGGTAGCCTTTCTCAGGAAGCTATTAAAGGTCCTATTCCTCAAAGAAATGAGTCAAGAAAATGGAGTCTAGAAATCCATAAACAGGGAGTCAAATTCAGGAAAGAAACAAAGGTAACATTTTGAGGAATTGCCAGATTATTTTACAAAGTGCTGTACCATTTTACCACTCCTCCAGCAATATATGAGAGTCCCAATTTCTCCACATACTCATCAACACTTCTTATCATCCATCTTTTTTATTTTAGCCATCCTCATGGGTGTGAAATGGTGTATCTCATAGTGGTTTTGATTTGCATTTCCCTAGTGACTAATTTTGTTAGACATCTTTTCATGGCTATTGGCCATTTGAATATTGGCCACACCTTCAGAGAAACATCTATTCAAATTTTTTGTCCATCTTTTAAAATCAGCTACTTTTTATTGTGGAGTTGTAAGAGTTCTTGATATATTCCAGATTCATGTTCTTTGTTATATATGTTATTTATATTTTCGCCCAACCTGTGGGTTAGAATATTTTTTTAACCTAAAATTTATTTACATTTTTAGGTTGGAGCTTTGGGAAATGATTGAGGGAGCTAGCTTCTGGGAAGAGATATTGATTCGCTTGGGAATTATCTTTCACCTGAGACTAGAAGAGAGCAAATCCAGTTTCCGCAGTCGAGTAATGTGGTTGTTTTCATGTTACACAAATAATACGAAGTTGATGAAAAGAAATTTTGAGTTTTCCTCAGTTTCTCCACATTCTCTAATCTGTCTCTTCCACTCTCTGCCCCTTAGTCTACATATGCCAAAAGGGAGCTGAGATAGCATTTGGACATTACTTAAAATGCTATTATAATGACAAAATAAAAACTTGACTGCTAACACTGAAAAGTTAAAAGGAACAAACTTGACAAATCATCCTTCTACAAACCGGCTTTTGGGAAAATGATATTCCTCAAATAGATTCTGGTAAAGGAAAGTACCAAAAACCCAGGTCAATGTGATAAGCTTGTTCTGTGTTAACAGAGTACATTTATTAGGTGATGATTCTTGAAGACATTTTGGATCTTACCAATACAGACAGTAGAAAGCAATGGCATGTGCTTATATTCATTATTAATTTCACTACATAGAACTGCATTCAGCACCATGTATTAAACACTTACTCTGCACAAACACGAAATGCAAAAATGATCAAAACAGACACAGCTCCTGTGTCATTTTCACATGTCTCAATTTAACTGATTAAGTCCTATCTCTAGAGGGCAGAAGTACCCTTATTATTAAATGTTTGTTCATATTTTGGCCATGAAGTTTTGTGAGATGTATACAAAACAAAATAAGACAAGAGACTTGCCTTCAATTCATTTGAAGTCTATTTATTACGAGACTGAACAATAAACTTTTTCACCAATGTATAGTGTCATGATAGAGTTAAGTATGGTCCTTAATCCTATTTGCAGAGAAGATATTATCAAGAAAGTGACATCTAAGCTGAGACTTCAAGGTCAGAGAATGAAAAGTTGAGAAAGGAGTAAAAGCATACTGGGCCCAAAGAAATATATATACAAAAGTCCAGAGGAGAAAGAGATCATTACACATTCCTTCTGACTATAATTTTTTAAATTCCAGAATAGGTCATTTTAAATTACTTTCATTCATCCATAATGTATTTTATAAATAGGCACTAACTGGCATTTTTAAAGTGGGAAATCTGGGATATAAAAGAAGATTAAATTATTACATGCCTAATATCAGAGCCTTTGAAATCAATGAGTGCAATGGTAGAGGTGGCAGGTCAGACCAGAAGAATCAGAGAAGAAAAATACATTATCGTTTCCTCAATTCATCAGACATCTCACAATTTATAAATAATTACCCAAAAAATGAAGTTTAACAAAATATTTTCTTTACACAACTTTCCCCAAATCTTCACTTATTCATTATTTATTCATTTGTTCATATATTCATTAATCAGATACTTATCAACCTTATCTTAGGACATGTTTTAAGCACTGGAGAGTTATCACAGACAAAATAAGATGAAAAGACAAAACCCCTGACATCATGGAGCTTGCATTCAAGTGAGAAAGAGAAACAATAAACAAGATAAATAAGTAAAATATATAGTATGTTAGTTAAATGATAAGGAGAAAAATAAAATAGGGGAAAGTCATGGGAAGTGTGGGAGAAGGCTTAAAATTTTTGATAGTACAGTCTAGGAAGGACTCATTGAAATCTGTGTAAAGGAAGTGGAAAGTCAGCCATTTGTTTGTTATATGTGTGTGTGGCTGGGACAAGGGGAGCCTTCTTAGCAGAGGGGATAGGAAATGTAAAGGTCCTGCTATGGGAGCAATGTTTGTACCTTTGAGAAACAGTTAGTAGGCCAAAGTGGCCAGACAGAGTGATGGACAAAGAGAGGAAGTGGATATGAATTCAGAAGGGTGAGGAAGAGCACAGATCATGCAATGCCTTATAATCTTTGCAAGGACTTTTGCTTTTAGCCTGACTGAAATGAAAAAGCAATAGGAAGTTGAACAGAAAACTGAGATTAGCTGAGTTAGATTTGAACATTTCCTGGCTACTGGTTGAATAAAACTAAAAACTAAAGAGAGACAAGGGCAGAAGCAGAGGGTTTTGTAATAATCCAGGGAGATACGATGAATGGCTTGGACCCAAGGTGTGCCAGTGAGGGTGGCAAGGAATGGCTGGCCTTTGGATACATTTTGAGAATAGGACTAACATAACATGACATAAACATAAATCACTGACAGACTGGATGTGGTATGCGAAAGAAAGGTAATAGCTGAAGGCCATGCTAAGGAATTTTAGTTTGTGTAATTAGAAGAATGGAGTTGACTTTCCCTGAACAGAAAAAGAATGGGTGAAGTTGACTTTCCCTGAACAGAAGAAGAATGGGTGAAGAGCAGGTTAGGAGAGGATACCAAAAGGTTATCTTTGGACATGTTAAACTTAAGATGTATGTTTGCTATCCAGGGGGACATGTCTTTGTGGGTAGCTGTAAAGAATGTAATTCACAAAAGAAATCTGAATTGATCACATATTTATATGCTGATTTATATATAACATGTTTATATACTATGTATTTATATATTTTACAATATAAATATATTTTATGTAACATATATGGATGTTTTTGTATTGTAGATTTATATATATAATTTATACACTATATATTAAATCAGCATATCAAAGCCTTGCAAGTGGGTGACTTCGACAAAGTAATTATTAAGGGTCAAAAAATGAATAGATGTGAGTACTGAACCCAGAAACACTGTAATATTTAGAAGTCAGGGAAACTGGAAGGAAATACCAAAAAATCTGAGATGGAACATGCAGAGGTAGGGAAACAAACAAATGTAAAACAAAACAACATGTAAGTTTGTCTTCCTACAAACCAAATAAAGCAAGTGTTGTGAGAACGAGATAGTGATTGATTTTGTCAAATGTTAATGAGAGTTCAAGTCAGATGAGGCTTGAGAATTGACCATTTGATTTAGTAACATGGAGTTCACCGACAACCTTGATAAAAGCCATTTCAGTGAAGTTTTGGCAGTAAAAGTCTGTTTGGATTATAGAATCAGAGATAGAAATTGGAAACTGCATATAAAAACTCTGTTTCAGGGATTTTTTTTAAAGAAATGAGAGAAGAGGAAAGTTTGTAAAGAGAATGAGCCAGAAAGAGAAGTGGAATCAAAAGTGAGTTTTTTAGAAGTACAAGAAATAACGTGTGTGTGTGTGCTACCCAGTAGCAAGAGAAGTATGTCTGGTGCAAAAAGGAGAAGAGAGAATTGCTACATTCATGTTGTAGAGTGGGGGACAGAAGGGTAGGATCTAGTAAAAAGTAGAGAGCTAGACTTTTTCTAGAAGTATGTTAATAAAAAAATTTCAAGTAAATTTGCACAAAGATAGATATGTAGAAGTAGGAGCTCATATGAGATGTCTATCGACAGATGAATTAAAAAAAAGATGCGGTATACACACACACACACACACACACACCCAGAGAGGAATACTACTCAGCCATCAAAAAGGATGAATATTTACCACTTATACTGTGGATAAAACTGGAAGGTATTATGCTGATTGAAATAAGTTAAGTGAAATAAGTCAAGCAGAGAAAGACAATTATCATATGGTTTCATTCATATGTGGAACAGAAGAAAGAGCACAGAGGATCATAGGGGAAGGGAAGAAAACTGAATGGGAAGTCATCAGAGAGGGAGGAAAACCATGAGAGACTCTTAACTATAGGATACAAACTGAGGGTTGCTGGAGGGGAGGGGAGTGGGGAGATGGGGTAATTGGGTGATGGGCATTAAGGAGGGCACGTGATGTGATGAGCACTTGGTATTATATGCAACTGATGAATTATTGAACACTATATCTGAAACTAATAATGTAGTACATGTTGGCTAACGAAACTTAAAAAAAAGAAGTATGAGCTCATAGAAATACTCTTCTGTTTGTTTCATTCTTAGTGGGGCGGAAACTATAGTCAGCAGTTTAGGATGAAGATGAAGAAAGACAGGCTGAAGATACTGAGGAGAGAAGATGTTAAATAATTGTCTGCATCTTATGCAGCTTATGCAGCTTATGCATCTTATGAGCTAGGAAGATGTAGTATGAGTGCTACACAGTATTAAAGATCTGGTTACAAAAATTGACCCTAAACTTAAGCTGAGATCAATTAACATCGTTTTGTATTTTTCTTCTCCAGCCACAGTCAATTACAAGTGGGCAAATGTTGAGTAAGTTAAGGGTTTGATCTAACAAAGGTGGTGGAAGCAAGAGTAGGGCAAAGGAGCGGATCAGGTTTGCTGATATAAGTTGCATTAGTAGAGAGTTATTCCAGTTTAAAGCCAAGACATATTTTAAACACTTTCAGATCTCATCAATTGCTAAGTTTTGTGTTTCATATAAAACACAAAGTTTTATATGAACCTTCTTATTTTGTAGTCCTAAAGAGGATGCTTTATTCCATGCTTTTTCTTTAAACTGTTTTCATTTGAAAATCAGAGGGCTCCATTATCAATATAAGTATTCAGATGTGGGCTTCTCTAAAACAGCCAAAAGTTTAAAAAAAAAAAAAAACCTTAAAATCAAATAACAAGTAATATTAAATTATCCCTGAGTGCACAGTATTTAGTTCCTCGTTAACTTAATTGTTTTCCAGTAAAAGTGAAATGTACAATATGCAAATTAAATAATATTACATGTCAGAGTTTGAAAGAAATATTCATTTAACATTGGAAGAGGTTTTTTTTTTTCCCAGGAAATCTTGTTCATTTATTTGTGAGAATTTGTGTTTGTCGCTATTTGTTCAAAACATAATACAATTGTGAGATGCAGTGCCTGCTGGCAAAGTTGGAATAGCTGTCAGCAGGAAATGGCAAACTAATAATAAGTGCTGGTAAAATATTTATATTATAGTTTACTGGGAAGCTGAATGTAGTTTTGTGTTTCATTAGTGCTTGAGGCAGTACATAGTAACATAGTTGTGCTCCAAAAAAAAAAAAAAAATGGATAGAATTCTAAATACTGTAGTAACTTATCTTTCAAGTATCTGCTGAGGAAAAAAAGGAATTAATAATAATAAAGCCTTTTACCAGCTGAAATTTAAGAAATTTTCAACAAGGTCCATAGGGCAGTAATTAGTAGCATCTCACGTTCAGTGTTATTGGACACTAGGCTGCTGGATCAACTGCTTCTGTATGAGGCCTAGTAATTTAGCTCTGGTTCATAATTTTCAATAACAGAGCTATTCAAGAGGGAGGGGTGGTCCTAAACCACCAGAGGACTCAGAAGTATGGTGATGTTCAAGTACAACACTGTGTTTATGTACTCCCCAAAGTGTATCAAAGCTCAGATCCAGAGAAATAAAAGAAAAGTCAAACAAAACAAGCATTAGACTGCGTAAAATAAGGTATGGACAAGGCAAACAGGTGAGGCATTGTTTAGGTGGCTAAGGTAGATCAATATCTATTCTTGCAAGCCAGGAATCCTGCCTGCTTTCCTCTGGTGCTCAGCAGATCATCTTACGGCTTGCAGACAGACTGTCGCCTAAACCCAACTGACAGACAACCTATTTCACCCCTGTAAAAATCATACGCATCTTCTTCCTTTGTGGTTCACCAAGGAGAGAAAAAATATAACTGCCAAAAAAAAAAAAAAGTACCAGATTTTTTTTACCACATTTTAACATCCCTTTTGTTAATTATAAAAGACTGGCTCTTAATTTCTCTTTCATATATAATTTTAATCTGTTCAACAAAATACAAGTATGTCATGAGTATAACAATGTGTGTGTATGAAGATATGACCAAATGTATCCAAATAGTAAACATATGTAAAGTGTCTTGCACATAATAATCACTCAATAAATATTAGTTAATATCAATGTTCCTATCAAAATAATTTTTAAAACCTAACAGAAGGAGAGAGAAAATCTCATAGAAAATGAAGAAATAGATGTTTATATTTACCTTGAATTCATAAAGAGGCAATATTTCAGTAATTTTGAAAACATTTTAACAAGCTCATCATAGCTGAACTTTGAGTGAAGAACAGAAAATCAGATTGTTTATGTTTTATGACACAGTACCATCAGTTTGCTTTGTTCCAATAAACTAGAAATTTATTCATAACTATTAGCAATCTTTTAGTTTTCCCATATAATGTTTTAATTCTGATGAGAAAATGAAAACCAGAAATACTTTTTCAGGAACAATTATGCTCCAGTCACATAAAAGATAACCAAAACATAAAACCTGTTCTCTGGTTCCATAAGGCTTTAGAAGATTATCCAAATTTCTTTGCGGTTAAGCACTCTGTAAAATTTTTACTTTAAGTATATAATTTTTATTGAGCTTTTTTCATTTCAGAAGTTTAACTAAAAGGCGAATCCTTTTACTGTAGTAGAAGTGATGGTAACGGCTATAACAACAAATATTCTGTGTAAAGGAGAAATTACAACAAAGGCTATCTAACAAAATATAAATTGTAATAAAATATAAACAATTCTCCTAATTCTGCTTTGGCAAGTGGGAGACATTTTGAATGGCATTGACTGAGACTTTTTGTTTTTCATATATGTACAATAACTCATGGATTTTAATTTTATCCAGATTTTCATACCAAAATCCATCCTGCTATTTTTTTGACCTTCTCAGTTGACTAAGAAAAAGAGAGACAATTTTAATATAATATTTAAAACACTAAAAGTCAAGACAGAGCCTTGTTTTTGTGATTGTCGAGATTTTGTCTTAATCTTGAAGGTGGGAAAGTTCAAATTTTGTAGACTGGTTCATATCATATCTCTAAGTAATAAGAATATGTCTTTTCATCACTGCTAGAGTTTTCTGCTTTCCTATTTATAAGTGGAAGAAATGTAATTTACTTGTCAGATTGAAATGTTTGATATAAATCCTTATCCTAGCTTTTGAACTAACATTTCTGAAACACTACATTATAAACAAATGACATGTTTAATTAAACAACTACTTTACTACTACCTGAACAAGAGAGTATGATTATATTAAATAGCAAGCCATATGACTAGAATTTAAGGAAATGTTTGCAATTCAGCAAGAAAGTATGATTATACTAAATTAAAATTTATTAGAATATAAACAAATATTTTAATTTCCTATCTTTGAAATATCAAAATGGGTATTTTTAGGAGTTAAACTAATGCATTTTAGAACATATTAGCTTACATTAAAATTTCTTCTTTAACTTAATAATCTACATACAAAGCTAAATTTAAAAGTCAAGAAACAGCTTACTATGACGCTAAAAATTTAAATGTAGACAATTGTGATTTTCCAAGGGATTCATTTTGCTTTTGTGTGTGACTGATTTTTTACTGCCACAGGTTAGAAACTCTGAAATAGATTAGCTCTATTCTAATAAGAAGGAAAATATGGTAAGGAAAATTTAGCTGAATAATCATATATGTGTATATGCATGTATATTTATGTGTATATGTATATAAACATGTATGTTTAAGTATATGAGATATATATATGATTGTTTAAAAGCTGAAGATTAACTTTACTTTCAGATTTCAAAA
Organism: Neogale vison; assembly: GCF_020171115.1. Lineage (NCBI taxonomy): Eukaryota > Metazoa > Chordata > Mammalia > Carnivora > Mustelidae > Neogale > Neogale vison. The sequence goes on from NC_058103.1 coordinate 68,192,535, forward strand.
TATGAAATAATAGATTTGCTGTGATTATTCAAAGGCACTTATTATTGAAGGTCAACCCATTTTTACTCATATGTGGGAACAAAGAAAAATTTTTAAAAAGTCACTGGGTTCTGACCTAATCAAAACCATAAGTTGTTTTTCAAAACATGCATGGTTAGGATCTTAATTATCCTATTTGTGTTTGTTTAGATAGATAAATAGATGAGACATTTCTGATCCAGATGTGACAATCTCAGCGCTGTCATTTACCTTTCAAGGATCATAGAATTTTTGCTTTTAACACATTCCCTCGAGTACCTACATGTTTTCATTATAAACCAGTAGTTGAGAAAACATGTCAGATGCTAAATTCAAAATCCACCATGCAGGAAACATGGGGAAATGTAACAACTGTTTTGGAAGAAAATGTCTTGGAGTCAACTTACATAAAATCTTAAATGGTTTGCCAATGAATTATAATTAGCATTTATGTTACAACTGCAAATGCTAAACAATTTGTGCTTAACTACTATGGGACTAAAGTTATTTTTGTCAAATATGCATAAAACCTTAAGCTAAAATGTCCAAGTCCTATAATATAAAAGTTTGATGATATAAATGCAGCATTTGTAATACCAACTTAAGTTATGAAACAAAAGGAACAAAATAGTCTAAAGTCTAGAGCACCTAAACCTTCATAACCTTTAATAAATGATATTATAGAGGGCACGGCTTGCATGGAGCACTGGGTGTGGTGAAAAAATAATGAATACTGTTTTTCTGAAAATAAATAAATTGGAAAAAAAAAGCTAAAAAAATAATGAATACTGTTATGCTGAAAATAAATTAAAAAGAAAAAAAATAATAAATGATATTAAATCTCCTAAAGAATATGCAGCACTCAAGGTGATAATTTCTTATATGAATATTCAGTAACTTCTATGTCCAAGTAGACAAAAACTTAGAAATTTTTCTAGAGCTTCACATTTACTAGAGTAAATGAAATTAAAGATTTAGAAAACTTGTGTAAAGGTTAAAATAACTGAAATTATTTTCTCAGTAAATGCTTCTTCATCTTCAGCAATTATTATTCTAAAATATAAATAAAACTATTTATAGAACACAATATAATTAATAAAAGCCTATATACAATGACAGATAATGAAAGACAACTGAATTTATAATATATAACATCTAAAATATTTAATCATAGTTCTTCTATGACTACACAATAACTTATTTTACTTAATAAAATACTAAAAATGCCATTTTCTACTTTTTTGAATATATATTTGCAAACATTTTCTCCCACAGAGATGTTCTATTAGATAATATGCATTTCCAATAAAGAACTAATAGAGTTATGGATACTGATTTTCCTAAATTTATTTATTTAATAAAAACTAAATTTGCTTAGACTATCACGGACATAAAAATTATGATATTAGGGGTATCTGGGTGGCTCAGTTGGATAAGTGAATGACTCTTAGTTTCAGCTCAGTTCATGATCTCATGGGTCATCAGATCAAGCCCCAGCCCCACATGGGACACAACACTCACCAGAAAGTCTGCTTGGAGATTCTCTCTCTCTGCTCCTTCTCCCATGTGCATTCTCTCTCTCTCTCTCTCAATTAAATAAATAAATCTTTTTTTTTTTTAATCATGATGTTATTTTCAATTCTATAACCTTTTAATTTGCAAACAGGTAATTACAGAAAAAAATTATAGAATGCAACTCAAAAAACAGTTGGAAAACAACAAATGTTTCATGTAAGAATTACTTATTAGTGTAATAACCATTAAAAATGGAATTTAGTGCATAAATATGTAATCATCCAAAGAATGTCAATCTTTAACTTCACTTAATTACTAAAATGGCCATTTAAGGGCACCTGACTGGTTTAGTCGGTAAAGCATACAATGCTTGATCTCAGGATTGTTGATTTTTGAACCCCATGTTGGACATGGAGCCTACTTAAAAATAAATAAGTCAAGCAGAGAGAGTCAATTATCATATGGTTTCACTTATTTGTGGAGCATAACAAATAGCATGGAGGACAAGGGGAGTTCGAGAGGAGAAGGGAGTTGGGGGAAATTGGAAGGGGAGGTGAACCATGAGAGACTATGGACTCTGAAAAACAATCTGAGGGGTTTGAAGGGACGGGGTGGGGGTGAGAGGTTGGGGGAACCAGGTGGTGGGTATTAGAGAGGGCACAGACTGCATGGAGCACTGGGTGTGGTGCAAAAACAATGAATACTGTTGTGCTGAAAATAAATTTTAAAATAAATAAAGTATTTTTAAAAATTTAATAAAGGTTAAAAAAATAAAATGGCCATTTAAGAATGTACCTTAATGAGAATCACAAATATGTCTTCTGATTAAACAAGAATAAGGGAGGGGCACACTGTTAAGCATCTGCCTTCAGCTCAGGTCATCATCTCAGGATCCTGGGATGGAGCTCTGCATTGGGTTCCCTGCTCAGCGGGGACTTTACTTGTCCCTCTCCCTTTGCCCCACACCCCTATTTGTGTTCTCTCTCTCTCCCTCTCTTGCTCTGCTCGCTCTCTCTCTTAAATAAATAAGTAAAACATTTTTTTAAATTAAAAAAAAACAAGAATAAGGGATAGTTTCTTTTTAAGCTTTATTTTGATTTCCAATAAAATGTCAACACAAAAGACCAATTTCACATATGCATATAAATTATGAGAAAATAATTGAAATATTTATACTTCCTAAATAAATAGTATCAATATAATTTAAAATACTTAGTGGAAATGAAATCATTAATATACATAACCAGTCTCCAACAGATTATTAGTATTACTAAAATGTGAGTGTTGAGTGTTCGCTGCTATCATTTGTAATTTGTGGGTAAAGTGTAAACAATGAATATTGGAACACTGAAAAAAAATAAAATTACCAAAAAAAGTAAAATAAATAGGAAGCTCTCTTCTGTTTACTTAGCCATGATGAATAAACACCTCAAAAAATATTTTAAGTCTATCCTTTGAAGAATGCCTGGGAACCCATGTGCTACACAGGTTTTTATATAAGGAACTCCTTATCAGTAAAGTGAAACTTTAGAAAAAGTCATATTTTGCAGTATCATAGCAAAGCTTGCACCGTGTGTAAATTTTAGTGTCATAGCAGTTCTTCATAGAAAAAAATTCTTAAATCTAAGGTTGTCAATCTGCAGTTTTTTTAGTATTGTACTCAGAATTAGCAGTTAACAATGAAAAAACCTCTTAAAAGCATTGACTTTCTACACTTCATTCTAACAAAACAGTTCACTATTTACTTATTTTACAGTTAATCTCCATGCTAAATCTGAAAGTATGCTCTCAATAACAGCTATAATAAAAGAATGTGGAGATAATGACACAAGATGATAAAAGCAAGGAAAATGCTTGAGGATATAATCTCTTTCACATATATGAGCCTTAAGTAGACATGAAGAAGTAGGAGAAATGTTCCACAAAAAGTTACCCAGAGAATTCCTATAGAACAAAGAACTATCAAAGTGAGTAGAAAACCTTCTGAGATTCCAGTCCCTATTGATAAAGACTTTCTAATATGGATATTTTGCTCCACAAAATTATGTGCAAATAAATTTTGTAAGCAGAATTTCCTTACCATTGTTAATTAATGAAAACTTAGAGAAGAATCATAAAACTTAGTTTTGTTGATGGAAGTGTTTGAATGGTTGGTAAAGCAGAGATAATGCTATATGTTCAGCAAACCCATTTATTTTCCTTCCTTAACACATAACTAAATTACATTCCCAAACCTCCTATGTGATTAGCTTGGGCCATGTGACTGACTCTGGGCCAGTGGATAAGATATTATCTTTCAGAATCCTCAGCAAGCTTTCTTCCCTCCCTATCTAGTACAGAGTATCTAATGGAGGACTCCAGGGCTCTAGAAGATGGCAGAGTGGGCTCTGAGTGACATAATGGAATAAAGACCCACCCCCACTATCTATCTGACCCACACTGGAATGTGACATAAAGGAGTAATAAATCTTTATAGTATTAGGCCTGAAACTTGAGAACATCTAGAAGATTATTCATTCATTAATGTATCTGTTTCTCAAATAGTATGAATAATAAGAATTAGTGGGGATTAAAAATAAAATTTTGTACTGTGGAGGAGGGCAGAGATGGTAATTGTACTGATCTAAATATTAGATTAGGAATAGTTTTTAGGAACTACTTGAACAATACAGATTTGAATACAAATACAAATACAAGTTCATCCTTGAACAATACAGATTTGAACTACACAGGTTCACTTATATGTGGACTTTTTTTTTTTATAAATACAGTACAGTGCTATAAATGTATTTTCCTTATGATTTTCTTAATAACATTTTATTTTCTCTAGCTTATTTTATTACAAGAATAGAGTATATATAATACATGTAACATATAAAACATGTATTACTTGACTGTTTATTTATCAGTAAGGCATCCACCCAGTCAACAAACAGTAGGGTGTTTAGTCAAATTTTAGAGGAGTCAAAAGTTAGACACAGATATTCAACTGCACTGGTGTTGATGCCCCTGACCCCTGCATTGTTCAAGGCTCAATTGTATATGATCACAAGTATTCTGCAATTGGTTCTGTCAAACTCCTTCTTCCCCAGTCATATGCTTAATTTACATCATATTATTATGATAATATTATAAATATTAGTGACAGATGCTCAAAAATTAGCTACCACTCATTTCTTGCCATACTCTGAGCACCTCACTTAGCACTTTATATGAATTATCTCATTTAATTTCAAAGCTACCCTATGAGAGAGTTTTAACAATATACTCATTTTAGAGAGGAAACTGATGTCCATGAAAGTTAAGGTGATCTCACAGCTAGTAAGTGGTAAATCCAGAATTCAGAAGGTCTTTTTGACTCTGTAGCCACCCTATTATTATACAACAATGCATTAAGTGTAATATTTTATTTCAAACAAGTACTGCTTGAGCAATAATAATTTACTTCAACTACTTTTCCACCCACAAACAATCCTATTGTTGTATGTTCATGTTGTACATCACAAAAAAGGCCAAAAGGAAAAGCTGATCTTAGCAAATATATTATAATCCTGGATCTGCCCCTCATAGTGAAAACCTTACACCCTGATTTTATCAACATGCCAAAAATCCATCCATCTATTAAGGGCAGATGCACAGTAATCACTAATGTTTTGACCCATAAATCAAATTATTCATTTATGATGAATAATTTAAATGAAAAAAAAAACTTCACTGAAGGAATATAGTTAATTACTCACCTAAAGATAACTATTCTTTTTTTTTAAGATTTTATTTATTTATTTGACAGAGATCACAAGTAGGCAGAGAGGCAGGCAGAGAGAGAGGAGGAAGCAGGCTCCCTGCTAAGCAACGAGCCTGATATGTGCCTCAATCCCAGGACCCTGGGATTATGACCTGAGCTGAAGGCAGAGGCTTTAACCCACTGAGCCACCCAGGCACCCCAAGGTAACTACTCTTATAAATGATATACATAAGGGGCTCCTGGGTGGCTTAGTCAAGAATCTGACTCTTGATCTCAGCTCAGGTCTTATCTCAGGGTCCTGAGTTCAAGCCCTGTGTTCGGCTCCACACTGGACATGGAGCCTACTTAAACACACACACACACACATATATGATAAATGATATATATGAAATCTATGTTATTAGTATATATCCTTGGAGCAGAGATACTTTGGAAGCCAAATAATAGAATATTACTTGAAAAACATGGATTCAGAATGAAGATATTTTTGTAAATAGAATGTTTAATAGCTTCAAGTATAAATAGCCTGATACTCATTCACCATATGAACAGCCTTGTCTTTGGTACTGAGATTCAATGGAATTAAGTTCCACTCCCTCATCTCTGAACCATACTCGGATAAGTTTTAGCCCATATTGCTTCTGACTTTCCTGTTATCTGCTTCCATGACTAAAATTCCTTCTGTGGATATGTCAAAACCTTCAACTAGTTTATGTCAAACCCTGCCGGACAGGAATATATCTGTTCTTTTAAGAGAATTTTGCACATCCTTGTACTGATCTGTTTTGTACTGCTCTTGAAATCCAACAATCCAAAGGCAACTGCATCTTGTGTCCTTTATTTCAAATCTTTTGCCAATATCTCTCTCATAATAGTCTATAAGAATTAGAAAAAATGACAAGAATTGAAAGAATTAATTCCAGGATAAGATAGTGCTCACTGAAAAATTCTATTTATGAGGAACTTAGTGAGGATAAATAATAACAGATGTTCTCTTTTTCTTTTACATAGTGTCGAAGCAGTGTATCCATAGGATTCAGTTAATCATTTTAACATACATCTTGATTGCTGGGGTAAAGCTTTCCAAACTCCTCTTACAAGAGCCACCATGTTTCTCTTTATAATGGTACCAAACCCCATGTTAGGCTGGAAATGTTGCTCTGGAAGGAAGAATGGTCTAGAATTCATCAAAGCTGTCATACAGTGTCAGGGAAAGATGGTGCTTTGCCAGTTGCACCCCATCAATGAAAAACTAAACTTGTTTAAGCTTTATGCTGCCACCATGCCATGCACTTCAAGAGCAAAGTTCAGTGTCACAGTCCTGGTGTTCCTTTTTCTAACTAAGAGAATGCCAAGAAGAGCACTTTCCCACAAACAAGTATGTGGGAGATAGTAAATGCAATAACAAGGTTAATTAAACCACCAGGGTGCTTAAGACTGGAATGATTCAGTCAGACAGAAACAAACAATTTTTATTCCTTTATTGTTGTTTCTTTTTTATCTGTGATCCAGGGGGTGGGAAGAGGACCAAGAATTCAGACATGGGAAAGATCTGGATGAACTTAGGAACTATTCTAGTAGTTTAGAGTCTGGAAAATGCTGTCGAGAAAAGTATTACAAAAACAAAAACCAGGAGGAATGCTGAAGCAGCTTTCTCTGGAGACACAGCATGCATAGTTAGGGAGTTCCTAGACACGTTTCTGCCTGGATCCAGCTACTTTTCCTTGAGTTGGAGAACACATATTTGGAAACCTCTGACTGACAACAGCACACTGATGAGTAGATATCCTTTGATGTGAAGTGAATGATCATGCCATCAACCTTCATAGTACTGGCCAATGAGAAACCTCTGAAAATAACATGAAAAGAATAAAAAAAAATAAATGATCAATAGAGAAAAGGCAAAACTTCTAATAAGAAGAGATAAACAGACAAAGATAAAAATTAGGTTACAAAAGCAAAAGCAATTTTAAACCATATTAATACCATATTTGTAATTTTTAAAATTCTTGTAGTGTTATAGCATGTTGTTACATTCACCAAATTTTATTTTCGTTAGTAAAACTAATTGATAATAAAAGGAAATGCCATTTAAGTAAGCATCGTCTATGGTCTGTGGTGTCACCATAAAGGTTTGGTAAGATCTCAATACACAAACTATTTCAGTAAAACAAAAAGAAAATACATGAAAAATTGTGTATAATTGAGCATACACAAAGTTACCCTTCCCAAAAACTATGAATAAAAAATTTTAAAGAATTTAAGAGAAAAAAGGTCGAGTATTTTTTTAATATGAGGGATCCTAAAATTCTAATTATCTTACTTTAACAACTGTGAGAGATAAGACACAGCAAACCAAACTCACCAACTATCATATGATTTTATTTGGTTCTTCTTAATAGTTTACTATAGTCAACAACAAACTGTACCATAGTAGTGGAGAGAAGTCAAAAGAAACATAAAACTACAAAAGACCAAAAAAAAATGTATATATGTGTGTGTATGTATGTATGTATGTATGTGTGTATATATATATTCCAAAGAAAAAACTCTAAAAATGTCAAATAAAATACTCCAAATAAGAGCTAATTACTGTCTGGAAGAACTAATAAATGAAAAAAAAAAATCAAAGCTAAATGAAAGTTTTATTACATCTCCTTTGCTACTAGAAAGCAACTTGAGGTACTTGTACAAAACCTGGGCTTTTTTGTAATAATGACTTTGGGTTTGTGTTTCTTTTTCCAAACATTATAGATTAATAGTATATGCACAATAAATGAATAATGGACCATTAAGCTTTTCCTAAGACTCTTTAAAAAAAAAAAGATTTAATCTATTTATTTGATAGAGAGAGAGCAGTAGCAGGGGTAGCATAGGCAGAGGGAGAGGGATAGGGAGAGAAAGAAGCAGGCTCCTCACTGAGGGGGGAGCCCAATACGGGGCTTGATCCCAGGACCCTTGGATCATGACCTGAGCTGACGGTAGATGCATAACTGACTGAGCCACCCAGGCTCAGCCACCCTTTTAGTAAGACTGCTAATGATAATTTTCAAGAAAGAATCTCAAACTCAATTATAATGGTAGAGGAAGCTTCCATTTTTGAGAATAATGTATTAGTCCTATGTAGCTATATCCCACGAGGCAGGATTTGGCTGTCAAGTCCTGGAAAGTCATTATCAAGAGGCTCTACTTTAGGGGCGCCTGGGTGGCTCAGTGGGTTAAGCCGCTGCCTTCGGCTCAGGTCATGATCGCAGGGTCCTGGGATTGAGCCCCGCATCGGGCTCTCTGCTCAGCCTGGAGCCTGCTTCCTTCTCTCTCTCTGCCTGCCTCTCTTCCTGCTTGTGATCTCTCTCTGTCAAATAAATAAATAAAATCTTTAAAAAAAAAAAAAAAAAGAGGCTCTACTTTAGCCATGTAACTGCAAATTAGATCCAGGTTTCCTTTTCTAAAAATGGGATAACAAAAAGAATAAAGGACTAGCCATACTTACAATCTTTTTTTTAAATATACGGGAAACATGATGTCAATGTATAGTTCATTATTTGAGACATTTCCTTTGTCTCGTCTACAACAATTGAGGCAATACACAAAAATGAAGGCCCATTCAAACTTTTTTACCTTTTCAATCAGAAAAAGAAGATGCTTATCAGTGCCTTGGTGGCTCCAGTTTGTTAAACCACTGCCTCTGGTTGGGGTCATGATCCCAAAGTCCCAGGATTGAGTCCCACTCCAAGGCTCCTTGCTCAGCGGGAAGCCTGCTTCTCCCTCTGACCATCTCCCCCTCCTGCTTTCTCTCTCTTTCTCTCTCAAGTAAATAAGTAAAATCTTAAAAATAAATAAATAAATAAATAAATAGAAGATGCTCAGGTCTTGAGAATTACCTGTCCTGTTTCATAGGTAGCACCTGTATTGCTGCTACACATCTGTGGAAGCACAGTATCAGCCAACTGTTAATCAAGGATCACTTCCCTTCAAAGTGACTGATGATCCACTGTTAAAACAGCTTATAAAAATAACTTCTCCTTCAAAAAGGTGCTTCAGGGTTTTCAGACACATCTCACCATTCCTGCTAGCTTAATGCATGTTTGAAAGTTAATTTCTCATTAATATTTAAAGTAGAAATGGCTTCAGAACAAATTTTAAATGATCCATTACATTTTAGAAATAAAATATTATTGGCATTATTTTCATCTCGATTACAAGGAATAATAATGTCCAAGATTGGCTTTTAAAACTGTTAATGAGCCCTGGCAATGTGAAAAAGATATGGATTAGGTAGATGTAATGAGATATGATTAAAGGGTGCAGGCACTGAAGGGTGTTGGGAGAAATTCTTTTCTGAAAGAGTATAATTAGTGTCTGATAAAAGTACTTAGTAGATAAGATTTTTGAAGAAGAAAGGTTAAGATAAACACATACTTTATGACAAACCTGCTTAATTTTTCCCCTTTGGTTCTCTTACATACTCAATATTATGTTGAAGTTTCATACATAAATAATGTTTGTCAAATACTTCATGCAATTCTACCAGACAATTAGAATGTTTTAATTGCCAGACACCGAGAGCAGAAAATGTGTTGAAACATCTTATTCCATTTTCAGTGTACATTTCTTTGTTGATTTATGTAATGTAGCTAATAATATGCAACCTACCCTAGTTTTAAACAAACAAATGAACTTCTAAAAAGCAAGCTTTCCATAAGTTGCTAAGCAACTCCAAAGGCACATTTTATCAATTTAATAAATAACATTTAGATGACAAATCCTTAAGAAAGATTTCTAACTCCATTTTATAAAAAGTAGAAAATCCAAGCAGGTACCCTTCTGATTTTCCTGTTTCTGAGGCCTCAGGGCTAGACAGAGGCACTGCCGTCTTCAGAGGTACATCAGACTCACTAAACAAATAAAACATTTTGTCAATTGAAGTTGTTATATAATAGAAGTTAGGTTCTGGGACTCATTGTGCAGCTCTGAGAGCTCATGCTTCATTCCCATAACTGAAGGTTTCTCGGCCTCAGCCCTATTGACTTTTTGGACTAGATACTTTGTTGCCCTGGGGGGTTCTCCCATGCATTGTAAGACTTTCACAATAATTATCCTGGGCTTCTACTTGCTAGATGCCAGTAGTGGCCTCCTCATTGTTAAAACTAAAAATATGTCTCCTAACATTGCCAAATGTGCCTGAGGTGGGGACAGGGAAGGTTGTAGGGTGTCAGAAATCACACCCAGTTGAGACAGTTAAGAACTACTACAGATGAATAATGAGTAAAGATGCTGTAAGAAAGGTATCTTGAGCTTAATTGGAGAAGATACCATGACACTGTTTCCATCAGTCAACGCCTAATATATACTAGCACCACCAACAATGAAGAATAAAGGAGTAGTACTGATTTCAGGGGTGCTGTGGCTCTTGCTCCATTCAAAGCTCATTATTGATCTTATCATTTCAATGTAATTCCCACTGTTTAAAAACTGGTGAGAAAGGGCATTGTCATAGTTCTGTCTCTGTTGTAGTATCCCATTCCAGAACTGCACCAAAGTCTTTTCTCCTGCTCTTTTTACCCCAGTTTTCACTATACTCAAGTGCTGACTAGAATCATCTAAATATAAATCTGAGTTTTAATAAAGCCATCCTCTGCCCATAGCACCACAATAGGTCTCTATCACTTCTGTTATCAAATACAAACTCCTCTTAGGTGGTCTTAGAAATTACCGCCAAACTCCATCTCACCAAACGTCTTTCTCATTTTCTACTTATATCACCTTTACCCCCTCAAACACAAACATCTTGCATATGATCATCTTCCTATGTGACACATAAAGGACAAACTCATTTTCTCCATGAAAGTTTTCCTAATTAATCCTTCCTTTATTTCTTATCAGTATCATATTTCTGTTAGAAGAATGGCATGACTGCAAGTTAATATGTGAGGCAACTGTTTACTGAATGTTTTCAATATGCCACACTGAATATTACTTAGTAGCTATTTCTATCAATTTATGTTTACATTATTTATGCTCAACTAGACTGTAAGTTCCCAGAGGATAAGAACAGGTCTTATTTGTATCCCTCTTAATAATGATGCTAATAAATGTTTTAAATTTGATTAACAATTATAACCTTTCAAATTCCATTCCTAGTTATTAACTTGTTGGTTATATATTTTCACTATTTTATAGTCAATGAAAATGGCACATTAAATACTCTTGGGACTAATCTATGGTTACACAACAGATTAGTAAAACATTCATTTAATATATGCTGACTGAATTCAGCCATACAACTTCACAACTACAAAATTTATCTCCTGTTTCTAAAGTTATTATGGCCTTTAAAAAAAAAAGTGTTTTCTGAACAAGAATAGCTGAAGGATGCAGAAGACACAACACAGAAGTGAATTAAGGTTTTCAAGGGTTAAATTATGACATAGCAGGAAAGCAAAAGAGAAATTAGTTACTGCCTCAAATTGGGTACAAGAGATTACCTTCACAGACCTTGACCTCTCATCATAGTAAGTAAAACTTTAAAAAGAAAGCAAAATGGAAAAGCCACAGAAGGGCTGATAAACCCCCAAATTCTAAAAATCACAGCTTTTTACTTCATTCACACGAGTAAGTCCAGGAAAACATTTTCAACAACTCGAGAAGATTTCCTTTTACTACTTTGGGGAAGACCCTTCCAAAGACAATCAAAATGCCTGTAAAAGCATTTATCTATCAACCTCTCAGCTGACTTCAACAAAACACAAGTCAAAGGTCAGTTGATTTCTGAGGCTATTCACTAACCCTAACCACATGTGCCCAAAGAGGCGGCATATTTATTCGTAATTCTTTCAACATTCATTGCATGCCTACTAAGTGTAGACACTGATGTAGGCCCTGAGGGAAAACAAAGATGCCTGAGTCTTAGTTGCTGATGTGAATTCATCCAGGAAATTCAGAAAGGGGCACGTGATCTAAAAAGCCAAACAAAAGAAAACCCCAACAACAAACAAACAACAACAACAACAAAACACGATTATCTTCAGTGTGGGCATTTTCTTTCAATCACTGGCCCTCCTCCACCCCATTTCTCACGGAGGGAAGCAACGAAATGAAAGGAAATTCAGAATAAAGAGAAATGACGGGAACAGGTCAAGGCCCCAGCAGCTCCAGAAAGGTCTTGGAAACGGCTCTCCACACATCCCTGAGCCACGTGATTCTGCGGAAGTGCGGGCGTAGGGGATGGTCGGGACCCCACAGGGGGACCGGAAGTGCGGGATCTGGAGTGCGCGGGAGAAATTGCCCTGAGCAGGGTTTGACTCTAGAACCGAGGTCGTTTGAAGCCTCTCAGGGGTTTCTCGGACCACACGGTCTCATCACGTCCTTAACAGGCTTTCCGCAAAATGGGGATTTTCGAGCTCTTTGGAAGAGGTTCCTAAATGTGGCTGTAAGCTTGACGTGAGTTGTGCAGGGAAGGGGCCGCGCACCTCTCGCAGCTTTTTGCTCGGCCACTCTGCACCCCCCTCACCCCTACGGGGAGGGGAACGGGCGTTCGTCCTCGAGTCACACGAGCGGCGTGCTGACCTGCCCGGAGCCTGCCGAGCGGCGCCCCCTTCCTGAGAGAGGAAGACTTAAGCGGGAGGCGGGACGGGATCCCGGCGTAGGGGATGTTAGAAAGCAGGCACGCCGGGGCACCGACGCTCCCATGGGGGCACTGAACGTGTGTGTGAGGAAGGGGCTCGAGCTAGGGATGGGGCGGGGATGGCGGGGGGGTGGGGGGAGGTGGGGCTTCGTTCTCGCCGCCCTCCTTCGCGGAGGCTTCGGCCGGGTTCGCGGGGCTGCTGGTGAAGCGGGCTGAGGCGCGCGCTCCGGCCTCTGCGGACGCTCGGGCTGGGGCGGCGCTGTGTGGGCGGCTGAGGGAGCCGGGGGCGGGGGGAGTGGGGAGTGCACCGCGGGGCTCTTTTCAAATTAAATAGCTAAGAATAGCGTTGGCTCCGAGACTTTTATCCACAGGGTAGTAAAGGAGCTAGAAACCCGGAGTGTCAGTTTGTCTTCCCCGTTCCGGAATTAATTCTGGAGCTCTCAGCGTGGACTGACAATGCGTGACCCGGAGGAAAGAGAGCGCCTCTTTTCCTCTTCCTCAGGCTCTCCGGCTCCCGCTGCCTCTTCCTTTCCCCGTGGACGGAATCGCCCCCGCCTCTACCTTCACCCCACGCACCTCGATGAACCGCCTCAGGAGTCCCTTAGATACGCCCCAAAACACAGAACGACCACAGCGTTCCACTTCGCTTCACCACAGCATTAGGCGACTTACATCAGCATAGGCTAACCAAGAGAGTTTCTTGCTGGTCTTAATATAATTAAAATGCACCAGTACGGTTTGTTCCCAAGGGCATGAGAGAGAAAATAGCTCGACTCCGCGCTGAAGGTCAATAGATCTTCACAACTTGGTTTATGAGATCACTTTTAAGTTCTCCTCAGTCCAGTTTCACTGAGAATTCAGTCGTGAGAGGAAATAGCGTTTGAGATGAATTTTCATCACATTAGACGTATGACTTCTCACTCTCTACTGTCTTTGAATGTCCGAAAATGAAATGGGAGCTATAAGTTAATTTCCAAAGGTCTAAGGACCCAGAGGAACCCCGACTCCCCTTCCCTGCACTGCCTGCCCTCAGGCATCCTGGAAATGGGGAGGACACCCTGGGATCTGTGGCCGCGGAACTGAGGTCCCTAACAAGTTATAATTGTTGAAAGAGGGAGGAGGAGGGGAGGAGAGAAATGGAAAGGAGAAAAAAAAAAAAAAAACATTTGTGTTCATTTACACATTTCCTGTGCGGAACAAAAAAAGTCCCACCATCAGCAAAAGAAGTCTCTTCCTCCAAAATAGCAGCCAAAGAGGGAAAATTAGAATATGCATAAATTCCTTCATTTTCATTCGCACAGAGCATGATTTCCGGCAGATTTGTATTTAAACTGCTCGATTAATCCCAATTTCTGAACAGCATTTTACTTAGCATCTTCCCAAAACTCACCTAAAGAATATTACTCTCCTCCCACCACCCTGTTTTGAAGCCTTCCTCTTTCCTGTTCTTCAACTGCCAATGAGAATTTCATTGATAAAACTGTATCTTTATTTTTCCCATCCACTGTTTTCAAAACTGCACTGATGCATCGGACTACACTTTAATACAAACTGGCTGCTGTCTGTGAGCCATAACTGCAGATGAGAGCCTAGTGGAGAGGATATGTTTTTGAAATGTGTATCTAGAAGAGACTAAACATGATAGGACCAAAGACTTTTGCAACTTCTCTCGTGCATGGAATCCTTTCCTGTTCTACACAGGTCATATTCTTTCACCATTAGCAATAGTTAGAATGCTTGAACTTTTCCTCCCCCAAACTTCCTTCGCTACCTATTACCAGTTTTTAAGGAACTTGATGGACAATCATGACCTTCTTCAAAGAAATATGACTCTTCATAAATATTCAAAGTGTGTCAGTCCATTAAATACCCCCCCACACACACACAGCCCATGACTAAAATGTTTGCTTTGCCACTTGTGCAACGAATCTGGCTTTATCTGCCTTGAAAAGTTCTTTGTTGGAAAAAAAATGTTAGCATCATTTGAAACCATTCCTTTCAAAATATCATCACTTGACTTGGGGTTACTTCTTCTATCTTTGAAACTGTAGGTATGTTGTTTTTTCTTTAATAGTAGGATGTTAATGTTTAAAGAATGAAATTACTGCATCTTGGTTTATTGAAAACATATATAGATCGCAATTCCATTCATCCCTAAATTCCTTATTCTTGCAACACCCCAAGACAGAAAGAAACCTATATTTGCTTCTTAATACTGTCTAAGCAGAATGTAGTAGTTCTGCCTTTCTCTCATTGTGTACAGATCATAAACCCCAATTACTGGTAGTTAAAAAGTTACAAATGATAATATTTGTTTAGATCTTAGTTTCTATAAAGAATGAATATACACATTTGAACTATATGTAACATGGTATATATAATGTGTATATATGTGTGTATAAATGCATAAGCATTTAAATATCTCGTTTATGTACGATAAAGATTTTTTCAAGATATTGGGATATAGAATATTTTGTTAAATAAAGGCATAAGCTGAGTGCTCGGAAATGTCTGCATGACTTTTACTACTTTGTGAAATAACTGTTTTTGGTGTATCTTTACTTTCTATCAAATATTCCCATTATAAAAGTATTAATTTAGTGTCTTTTAGTTAGGCATGTCTCCAAGGACTCAGAGGTTCTCAGTTATATACAATTAAAATCAAAGTGTTTGAAAATAAATTCTTAAAAGCCATACTCTGGGGGGGTGTGTAACAGAGTTGAGGGCCCTTTTACTGGAAATATTGATTTCTTTTAATTTTCTTATTGAAATGAATGGCACTTATCTCTGAATCAAAGGAAATTTTCCAATAAAAATTGCAATAACAATATTTTCCTTAAAATGTTATTTTAATTAGAACTGGATTTTATATGGAAAGCTCCAGTCTGATTTCAAGTTGCAGAGCTGTAGTTCCAGAAGAGCTTAAGTGAACTTAGTAGTTCTTAGTTATTGTTAGTACACGGAGAAAGCCTGGGAAGCCATTGAAGAGCAAAGCGATACACAGTTTTAGCCAAAGTCGCCTTACTACCATTGCAGAGTGAGCATCACCTCAGTGAATTTATCTCTAGAAATGAAAGCTCCTCAGTCTTGGTCGCTCTTAGTGAAATAATATTCTCATGAACAGGAATATTTTTGTACTTAAAAAAAAACTAGACAGAAACGAAAAAAGATTGTTCAGCCTCCCTGCTGTGAAAGGTGCAGTGATAGATGCCTGGTACTACCAGCAGGGAGGCCGGCCCTTTCTTCCCCACCCTTGCTTCCTTCAACTACTGTTGGGTTTAGTTATGGACTGTGTGCATATGTGAAGTTGAAGACAGTATCTAAAGAAAAAAGTTTTCTAGAGAACAAAACTGGCTATTGATAGTTATGCCTTTTTTAATTTGTTTTTTAAGAAGGTACACAGATCTTATTTTCTCGTAAATGTTCAGGGCTACATTGATTTGGAGGAAAATACAACAAAGCCTAAAACTTTAAGTCACCCTTCCTTGCTCCCTCCCAGTCCATTCTTCTGTAACTAAGGTCTGTTTCCATTTGGTCTTAGCTGCTGGGCTGCTGAGGAATTTCTGTCTCAGTCCTGCTCTCCTCTCCTGTAGCTCCCCTTCATCTCCTAACCAGCTTTCTTTCCCCTCCACAAATGAAGGCAATTATCAGACAACCTGCTTTAACCCCAACATCTGCCAGACAAGCATTGAGTCTCATTCCCTCCCCACCTGATTTTTATTTTCTTTCATTTCCTTTTTCTTGGTGGGGGAGGGGGGTGGTGGGCAAGGGCTTGGGAGAAGGAGAGAACATTCCGGCTGAGAGGAATTAGATCCCTGCAGGTACAAACTTACTGGCAGATTCTTCAGAGCATAGACTCAGGAACTGGTGGCTGTTCTTGCACGTAGAACAGTAAACCTTGGCAGGTTTACAATTGACAAAAGCACTTCTACCTCCCCCTAAGGAGATAAGCTTAGCTTTACTAGCTGGATCACCACTAGTTATTAACATCTTCAACCTGGGTTCTTCCTTTCACTTCTACTCCCCTCATTTTATTGTCCCCTTTCTGTCCCTTCATCCCAAAAGTAATCAAAAGAGTTGATGATCAGGGAGACCTAATTCCTGATTTTTGTGTCTTGCCCTTAGGGCTGAGTTCCTCAGGGCCAGTGTTCTCTTTAGACTCAAAGGAACCTCAGTTACTTTGTCCTTCTGAAACTCCTCAGCTTTGTGAACAAGATTCCCAAATATAACAATTCGTCCATTCATCAGCAGGGATCCAGCCAGAAAGCACCAGGTTTTTCTACCCAAGAATCCCTTCATACATCTACCTCAGTCTCCATCCCAGATTGATTTACCTGGGAATGGTGCCCAAGGGGGGACATGCCTACAGCAATGAAGAGGAATGGGTACAAAAGTACTTAGTGCTATTAAAAAGACCTACCATATTAGACCAAGGCAATCTTTTTTAGAACACTTGAGTTGGACTGGAATGGATCATCCATCTAACCAGTGAAACAAGAACTCAGAGGAATGCCCGTTACAGCCATGAAACACATTTCAGACTGAAATGGATTCCATCTTCATCCTGTCGACCAAAGAAATTATTTTAAAATTGTTTCTGCTATTATTGTTTGCATTATTATTAACATTTTATTTCTGTCATTATTGCTGCAGTTTTGTTATTTTATTTTTGTTGTTGTTGCAGCTATTATACTATTCAGTAGAAGTTTAGAAAGATTAGTCAGATTAATTAGTTTATTGGTAATTTAAAACTGAAAACTGGTAATTAAGCCAAAAAACTAAAAATGATCAGGGATGATTCATACCAATGTAGGATTTGGGAGGAAGAGAGTCTAAATTTTGGATACAAAATTTGGCAGCTGTGAAATAAACAGGACTTGGGGATCAGAAATATGATAATTGAAATATTCTTAGTCACTCAACCTCTCCCCCTCCTCCAAATTCAACTTAAGATCATTCTGTGATTTGCTTGATAGAGGAAAAATACTATATTTGCTTTTGTTGACAGAGAACAAAGACCCCATGCTTTTTCTTCATGTGATTTGCATTTGCACGTGGATTCCCTTGCTTAGGACATCCAAATATCTAAGCTCACTCCCCTCCAAGTTTGCCTCTCTTTGCTCTAGTTATGCACCTCACTGGAGAGGGTGCATCATATAAGACAGGTATACAATTTCAGCCCTCTCCACAGACAGATTCCATGGAATATAAATTCAATAATGCAATTCTCTCCACAACAAGCTCTCTGCTCTCTTTCAAATATAATTAATGTTTTGATAGTGTAGTTCTTTAACTACATATATACACACAAAAACAGACGCACCCTCTAGCTTTGCTGTTTGTGCATTTAAAACAGAAATGGATGTGGCTCTTTCAGTGACTCCTAAAATTCCTCAACTCAGTCAGCCCACAGAGAAGAAATCTGTTTAGGTAATAACTGCACAGTCTGTTGTGTGCGCAGAAATATTTAAAACAATAAAAAATGCAAGCCCCTAGATTTTGATAGTCATTTTTTGTCAAATTTCCTAGAAAATAAAGGATAGTCTGAATTGATATTCTGATACATTCATTCACTAGATAACAGTCAAAATCAATAAAAACATGGTCCTAAACTACTGGTTGTCTTTTCCAAGTTTTGATGATGGAAACTGAATTTCAATACCTTCCATTTTATCCAATTCGTGCCAAATGAACACAGATGTATAAAAACTAGCAACCATAATAGGCAAAACTACAATGACTTCCATAGAAATTCTTTACTCCATCAAACACCTCAGTCATGTTTTAGGTGGATTATTTCATTTAATTGCAATCGGTTGTATATTAACATATTCATATGTGAAATAGATGGTCAGAAAGAAAGATGTAGATGACAATATGGCTAGTAGGAGTTAAGTAAGCAAATGCTGCTGAACTCCCATATTCAAATGTGCCATATCCCTACCATTTCATTTCTACAAGCTGGTTACAATTATAAGAGGACAAATAACCTCTCAGACTATAGGACATGATATATTTTCAGTCTTTAATAAAGAAAAATACATAACCTATGTTTCTTAATCCAATGAAAGTATAAACTTTAATCTTCCCATATTGTTACTGAGTTGAAGAAGCTAGTTATTTGGAACTAATACACTGGTTTCCAAGCATCTTGGACATTTTGTTTGACTCATAAGTGTGTATGAGTTGCTGGCAGGGGAAGCACTTTACACATTTTCCCACAAAAATTTTAGAAGGCATACGTAAAAGGGATTTCTCTTACATCTTTCGAGGTTTAATTTTCTTACTCTTCATGTAGGTTTTGGTGTTTGGAATTGTGAAAGAAGATAAGAGAATGAACAAGGAAAGGAGAACATGTGGCTGATTCCAGAAAGATCGTTTAACTGGAAGGAAAGAAACAAAAATATTTCCCCAGTGCAGTTGTACAAAGAAGGGGAAAAGTGTGTGATCCATCAAGAGTTCACTTGTGCTTTTTGTTATTGTTTTAGATGGTGGCCCATCAGGGTTCCTTTCCCATTACTTTCCTTCAAATTGTTTTCCTTGAGAGCATAAATGTGGAGACTATTTGTCCCTTCATTCTCTCATAGGCTAATATTTAACAGCAAATATTTTAGTTACATTTTCAGTAGAAAAAGTTTTTACAGGTATAGAGATTCAGTCTTAGTACAGAAGCAAATTACCAACTCCAATTGGTTAGATACACTTGATATTGCTTGTGGTGAGCTGTAAAATTTTATATATATGTAAGATTTTTACAGTATTGATCAGTAATGACATGTGAGCTATCAGAAAGAAATCCTCTCTGAGACTATATTTGTTCTAATTTCTTCCTCATTTTCCCTTTTGATCTGTTTTTGAAACAGTGACATGACTACTTCTCTGACTCTCAAATGAGGTTTCCTTTGGCTCAGATTAATATTAAAGAAGATCACATACACAGTTGGAAAATATTGTTATTTTTCTTTAATGGGGAAAATTGGACTCCCGCGTGTCAGATCTGTGGTTTTCCGAAGGGCAATGGAAATGGTACTGACATCACTTTGCACTTTAACAATCGGATTTGGTCAGGGTACAAGTTGTTTGTTTAACCCGACAGCTCGGTGCACTCCGTCGCACGCTTTGCACACTCATTAAAACGATTATTCACGACCTGTCGAGTGTTTTCGGGTTCATTCACAGGAAAGTCTTGGAGCAAGCGAGAGCAATTCAAGTCAACACTGTCCACTACCCCGTGCACGTGAGGACGAGCTGGTGCGTGCGTAAAAAGACGGAGGGAGGGGTGGGTGAACACGCCTTAGCTATAAGTCCTGTTCATTCGATGCTCTGGAATCTCAGTCTCGAAAGAATGCCAAGAGTGCTTAGTCTTAAAAGGCTATGTCGCTGTGTTAACTTCAAGGGCTTGGCACAGGATAGAAAAATAAAATAAACCAAATAAACAAACTCAAATCTCTCCCTTCACTCCTTTCAACCTTCTGCAAAGCTTGAGGTCCCCCGGGCTCGCCCACCTTCTGCCTGCAGCTGCCGGACTGTGAGGCTCCACCTCTCACGTCGCGGAAGCTGAGGATAAGTAGTTTCTGGAACACTCGCCAGGGTGAAGAGATTAATTCCCTTTCCATCTCCCAAGGCCCTTTCCTTCCCAAGAAAGAATTCGGTTACTTTTCCTTTCTATATTTCTCTTAAATAATGGAGTGGGTGGCAGGAACGGGGAGGGGGATGGTGGTGCAAGAAATGAAGAATATGACTGTTAACCATATTTGGTAGATGTCTTCCAAATTACTAGGAAAGAAAGACTCCTCTTCCAAACTGCAAGCAAAATTCTATAAAACGAGGAGTAAATAGCCCTCGATAAATTAGACCACTTTTTTTTCAATTTCCAAGTCATCTTTCAATATTTTGTGATGATAATAAGCACAAACAGGAATGAATCTCAATCTCCCACAATTGCCTGTACCTATAAAAGACACACCCCGTGGTCTTTAGCTGTTGTATTTCTTCAAATGAGCCTTGATATGTAACATTCACATGTGGGCTATTAGTTCAAGAGAATACCTATTTTCCTAAGGTGTGATTGTAGATATACACTAAATAAAATAACAGATGAATGTATAAATGCATTTAATATATACTGAAGAATTCTGAAATATCCAGTTAACAAGAAGTAAAGCCCCAATAACTTTAAGTTAACAATACCATTTCTATATCCAAATCTCACTGCCCCTTGATTTTTCATCTACATCCTTAGTAAACCCAGTGGCCAGCTTATTATGAGAAAAACCTAGTTATGCCAACAGAAAAAGACAAGGCTCACTCATTGGTTTCACCCTATCATATCTGACATAATGAATTCATCTGTTTTTCTATTTTATTGAAACATCCATATAATATGTGAAGAGAAGAATGGAAGTTTTCAAGTATCATGAGGTTCTAATCAGAAACAGGTTTCTAATTGCTAAAAAGCGAGTACGATAAGTAATTTTGTAAACTCTTTGGGTTGCTATAATTCACTATCAAGTTTACTTAAAATTGATCTGTCAAATGTGTTTCCTGTACAAGCTCTTTCATTAAAACCAACCTGCAATAATAATCAAGAGGCAGATGCTGAAATATGTAAGTAAATAACTGAAGTCTCTGCATAAATAAACACAAATCAATGCAGTAATAGACAACACTATCGATGTAGGAATGATCGATTTTAGTCTTCCAACCTGCAATCAGAGCTTGCAACGTATAATTAAAAGTAAAATTTTCAACTCTACCACTACTACTACTACTACTATTACTACTGGGAAAATAAATGAACAAATAAACAAGCCGTGCTTGCTGCCAGTTTTACCTGATCCTACTTTATTCCATTTAGAGTATTTCTGAAGGGGTGGGAATATTCCACTTTTTTAGGAAAGCTTTGTCAAACTTTAAAACATTATTAATTATAAAAATCATAAAAGTATCAAATAATAAAATTCCCTCCTTTTTCTTGTTCTGAATTTTCAACCTTTATCATACCCTCTAATTATTCAGCACATTTTAATAGGAAAAACACACACTAGTGCTTACTATTTTTGAAGATATTTCCCAACTACTATGACACTTTGGGTTTAAAGATTCTTTGGTCCTTTTGTTAAAACAAGTAAGAAAAATTTAATTTCTTCAATATACCCTGAAGCTCTCACACCCATGCCTGCATATACAAGCAATCTGAAATAAGGGGGGAAAAGCATCTGCGTTATTCCATAATTGTTCCTTACAATGATTGCAAAACAGTGTCTGACTAAAAGAAATAAACATGCCTTGGATTTCTAGAAATTGATATCTAGAATGGTTCAGATTTTGCTTAACATCAAATTTCCTTTTTGGGACTTGGAGGGCAGAATTAATTTAGGTTAGCAAAAACCAGTGTATGATGATTTTGAGTATTTAGGTTCTGAAGAGTAATGAAATACGGTGTTCATATTTTTCTCTTAATCAACAAAGATGCTTATTTACATTCATCCTTGAATTAGTGTAGTCCTTCTGGAGCACAGGCCTTTAAAAGAATTTCTTAGTTATGAAATTCAGCTTCTTTGAAAGTGATCTTTCTTACATAATAGCACCTAAATATGGGTTTTGGTTATATTACTATGTGACCTAGCATTCTCTAACTCCTCTCCTTCCCATCCAAGGGCAACCAGACCCAAATGGAAAAAATATCATCAGTTATTGTTTAGGGTTAATTTAACAGATAATTTAACTTCAAACAACAACAATCAGGTCATTACATTTCAGAGCAATGAGAAAATGAAAGAACCCAGAAACAACTCTCCCTAACTCCACTACAGTTTTTGGTTTTTCTGCCCAATCAACGGCATCAACGACGTCTGCCCTGCAGACGTAGAGGAAGATATGTTTGTACCTTAAAAGTGCTCTGATTCAAAGAATGAGACACTAAGGGGAGCAGAAAGGAGTGGGGGTGGGTAGCCAAACTGAAGAAGACAACACAATTCAGGGAATGCTAGCCCAGTAAGAAAATTCAACCTAAGGCGAAAATGAATACCCAAACATGTCTGGCAACAGAACACTGTTTCATTCGGACACGAATCCTCAAATCTCGCAAAGTGCGCTGTGCTTTCCTCCCAGGCAGCTTTTCCACAAGGCCAAAGACCAGGGGAGAGGATCACATGGGTTAAGCAACGGACTGCCAAAAGGATGTGGGGCATTTTATCTCCCCTCTCACCCCCACAGACACAATTTTGAGAATTACTTAATATTATTTTAAATGCCTTTTCTGATGACAACGATTTCAAGATTTTGCCTACCTCAAGTTTTAGTAGAGGGCCAGGTGAGGCTGGAGTTAAAGCATCGAAATTGGGTCTTATGGAGGGTCTGGGGGTGGCAGTTGGAAGTGGACGAGCTCTATTCTGCCTGTCCTTTTCTTCCCATCCTCTTTCCAAATTGAAGCACCCCCAGAGAATCTCCCACGGGATGCTCTCTGCCCACCCAAACCCCGGCCACCTTCTCTCCAACCCTTAATGTTAAGGTAACTCTTATCCAATGCTAGCTCTTTTCCTTTAAGAACCCTTCACCTTGGACCACAGGCTTGGGCAGAAGGGAAAATGGGGTAGAGAGCGAAATAGAACAGGAGTAGGGAGTGGAAAAGAGAAAAGATGTCTATTACAGAGAAAACAGTTTTATCAACTAGCAGATAAGTGCTGAGATCTGAAACCGCACCAGGTAAATAAAAAGAAACAACTTTCAGGGAGGAAAAGGGGGGGGGGAGGCAAGAATAAAAAGAAAAAAGGTGGGGAAGCGCGCCAGCCAAGGCTGTGGAGTCAATTTTCCTGGCATCAGGCAGTGTGAGCTACCAAACTCTAAGCTCTCCTTGTCCTGGGCAAGAGCGCCCTCACCTTGTTGCTCCCAGCTCAGCGTCGGGCTTCGCGTCCGCGGGAATCTCGGCCGCCACTTCCCGAAGCGCCTCTCCTACCCGGCTCCCGGCCGCCAGCGCCGCCCGGACTCAGCAGCCCAAATCACTTTTCTACTTGATTCCAAAGACCGAGAAAACAACGCGGCTGGATTCCTGACGCGCCACCGTGCCCTTCTCCAGCTTCACCCAGGAGTCCCTGAGGCGCCGGGAAGGCTAATAGGAAATCTCGGCGAGGGCCCCGAATACACTTCGGGTGAAACTAACCTGTGTCTGGCGCGCCCCGGGCACTCTCGGGACAGCCGGGCTCTCGAGCTCGCACTGCCGTCTCCTAAGTGTGCATTAAGAATCAATTATTTGCCTGAGATTCCCAAAGCCGGGAACTGGGATATTCCCATCAGGGACAAAGTCAAGCCCAGAACGGTGCGCTTTTCCCGAGTCCTCCGAACAGGCGGAGGAGTAGCCCCCCACCCCGGTCCCGCCGCACTGTACCTGGAGCTGTTCCGCTAAATCCCGCGGGGACCCTCGCCTGACCCAGGCCAAGGAGCTGGGGGCGGAGGGCCAGATCTGGGAGAGGTTGGCAAAGTTAGTGTGAAAATAGAGGGAGGAGGGGCGTACTCAAAAAAAAAAAAAAAAAAGTGGGGGGGTGGGTAGAGAAAGAGAAGAAAAGAAAAAAGAACTTCAGAATTAGACAAGTCCTTGGCTCTGGAGCAAAGAGCTCTGTCTCAAATAGGGAGAACAAATGCCTAAGAGTTTGAACGTTAAGAAAGGTCCGTTAGGGTATTCTGGAAGCTGCGGCTAGACTCAGAAATCTTATTTCCACCAATTGAATTACTCGCACTTTGGGACCTATTTCAGTCTCCCACTACCCCTCCTACGCATAAATTCTACTAGTTTTCTCTTCATCCCTCTTTGCCATCTCTTCATCCTCTTTACTTAGGGATCCACGGTGCCTTTCTGCCGACGTGGAAAAATCATGCATTCTCTCATCTACTTCTGTTGATAGCGCGCCCGCTAAGAAAATTTTTCCAAAAGAAGAGGAGCACTTTAGCCCCGAACCTCAAAGACGCGGATTAAGCCTTAGTAAAAAGCAATCTGGCATAGCTCTCCTCCCTCCGAAAAGCACTTGCACTTACCAATCTTGGGGTAAGCGTGTCCCAGTCCTTAAATCTTTTACTTCAGCATCCTTCGGCCAACACCAGGCAGTCTTGGGTGAAGGGAAAAAACAGACAGAAATCGGAAGGGAGAAAAGAGACTCAAACACAACACAACACTACACCATATATTCCCCAGAGCCACTTTGGCCTACATCCTCAGGACATGGTCCAGGCAAACTGACCGCTGGAGTGGGGAAGAGGTCGGTTTGGGGGCCAAAAACCTAAGAGGTGGATTATTTTAACTGCTGGTGGTTGGGGGAGGGGAGGCCCTAGAAGGAGGGTAGGGAAAGGCGGATGTCTGGGATGAGAACACGCAAAAAGAAAAACACGCAAAAGAAAATCGAGAATGAAAGCCCTTTTGAACTCTTACAGGTAGGTAGTTTTTAGGAAGAATGCAGACGTGTGTACTCGCGAAAGGAAAATCTAGATGACCCCTATTCTTTCATTATCTCCAGGATTTGGCCTCAATTGGCTTCAAGTGGGGGGGGGGAGTGGGAAAGGGGAGAATTTTAATTCAAATTTCACCTACCCCGCTTGTTGGAATGGCTGCGCAGATTTTCACGTTGGAGAGTTCCATCTGTCTGGCAGAAGCTGGAGTGGTGTTGGGGGCAGGTTATCTGGTGAAGTAGGAATGTACAGGAACCCCGCCCTCTAGGCACAGTTATACAACCCCAGCAACCCGTCTCAGCCAGCTCTAAAACCTCTAATGATCTTCACCTTCACCCTTTGTTAGCCTATTTCTCCAGCAGGCATTTAGTTCCAAACACAACTAGCCACTTTAGATATTTATAAAATTAATTTCTCAAAAGCAAAATTATTTCAACACAAATTCCTCAACAATGTTGTAGGAAACAGTTTTTAAAAACCACATTTATATATTTAGAGCTCTAAATATATTCAATTTATCCACCTATTTGGGTGAAATATCCACCAACTTAAATATATACAATTATATCAATACAGGACTCATTTTTTGGTCTCTCTACACTTGATTTTATGCAAGTCATATAAACCACATGAAATCTTCCATTGCCATAAAGATACTTGACTTAAATTTTATTAGTTCTGGACTTCATGTTCACTTGACTTCCAATTTGGTAACAAGTTGGAGAAACGTATTTGGAAGAATTCTCTCACTGCTCTAGTTTAAATGATTTTCTCAATGTTTTACATATCAATAATCTATATTAACTTTGTATCAGACACATTCAAGTAAAATACTTTAACCTGGAGATAAACTGCAGTTTGATAATTCAAGTTTTAAGCTGTGATCATTTTCAGTGCCAAAATCTCAAAAAGAGCAAACTTCCTCTCATTAAAAATAATCATTAGCATGAAAGAAGGAAAAAAAAAAGCTTAAAAGTTTTGAAGTGTTTTTCTGGCATAAGCTAATTTTAACTGGGAAAAGTTGGTGATGACAAATATCAACACAACATTACAACCAATTTGTTGCAAAAAAAAAAAGAACCTATTAAATGTCATGCTAGAACACTGAATGCCTTTGAAAAAGATAACTTAAGAGATGATGGGACAGATTGAGATAAATGAAATGTTCATATTGGGCTTCAGGAAGCCTTCATAAATTTCTCTCTCTGTATATCCTTCTTCCTATCTTGTATGCCTATTCAACAAACTATTTTTACTTCTAGTCTCATCCATTATATATGTAACTTGGAGATGTATCCAAAGAGAACTTCCACTCCAGTCTTTAGGTCCTATGAATTTAAAGAAGTCAGTTTTAAGCTTGACCTCAAAGTATGAAGTTTGTCATTGAAATTCGATTTCTCAAATCATGCAAATAAACATTTATCACAAATAAGTATACTTATTTAATATGGCCAGGAAAAAAAAAAAAAAAAACCACTCATGGAGGAACTCTTTCTTCTCTATGTCCCTTTTACCACAATACAAGAGTTAAACTTTCTTTTTAACTTTTGATAGGCAAAAACTATTTCTTCTGTGCCAATACATTCTCATTCCACAAATAAAATCCATGGTAATAGCAAACAATACATCATCACCTTTTTTAGTCTAAACACATGCTTTTCGTTGAGCTGTTTTGGTTCACAAATATGTAATGGGGATTTCCCTTGCCTAACCTCATTCACTTGGACTCTTACTATTTTTAATGTCAGTCATAAATTTAGCTTCTAAAACAATTTATTTGTGGAATTTTCTTTTATGCTTCATTCTGAAGAACTGTTAGATATCACGAAGTTGGACCTCTGCTTGAAACTGCTTTCTTACTAAGAAAATAAAATCATGTCCAGTCTGCTTATAGGAGATAATTAAACTAGCTGTCTTGGTATATTTTAGTCTATTTCCCATTTGTGTATATTCGGTTCGACCTCTTTTAATTTTCCTGGACTTTATCTTTCTATCTTTCTTTGAGAGCTTTCTTTCTTTCTTTCTTTTTGGTAGTAGGAGATGCCCCCCCCCATCCTCTTTCCCTTTCTTCTGTCTCTCTCTTCCTCTGTCTCTCCCTTCCACAACCCACCCATCCCTATGTCCCAATATTAACTATTCTGCATTTCTATTTCAATCTATTTGAGTCAGCTTGCTTCTCCTAAGCTTTTTTCTTTTTTCTTCCTTTTTTTTTTTTCCCCTGAGCAACTCTCTTAAGTGTTTGCCGATAACATCTTGGGGACAGATTATTTTTCATTGGGCCCATTGTAAGAAGTAGCCAGCTTATTGCATTACTGCAGAACACATTTCAGACTATACAATTGTAACAAATGAACAACTTGTCCTCCATAGACTCTCCACAGGATCCAATTAGTTACTAAACCTTTTACTTAGGTTTTCTAATTATTTTCTGGAGCCATAGCAATTGGGATGCTGAAACAATTCAAAAAATGTTTTTTTGTTTCAGATGGATATATATGCATATATATGCATGCATATGTATACTGTAAGTTAAAACAAAATTATGACTGTAAGCAAAAGGAACAAATCTCTAGATTAAATTATACAGACATTTAAAAGGGAATCAAATAAATACCTCTATGTTGTAAAAATGAAAGAAAAGGAGAGAGAGGCATTTTACTTCTTCTGAACATCTAGAATTTTAAGTTGTTATAATTAAAAATAAAATATAAACATTGATCTGAAAGTCATTACAACAGGTGATCACTTCAGCAAATCTATATTGCAACTTCAGCACATCTTTATTAGAACTCTTTCATTGTGGGTAAACAGCCACAAAAATAAATGCTGACTTAGAAAGTATAAATACAAATATTTAAACAAAAATATTTGCAGCATTCATAGCGCAAATTGTACCTGAACTGAAGGGCTCTGTGTGTCTATATATATATTACATATGTGTGCATTATATTCACTTCTATCTAACCATATACATATATTTATTTATAATTTGCCAAATGCTATAAACAAGATACCTGAAACAAAATATATAAAAAGCATTCTATCAACTGATTTGAAAATAAACACAAGGTAAATAGCTATGCACATAAAATTATCATTTTTTTTTGCTGTATATCTACAGAAACTTGAAGATATCAGCTGAAAAGCCTATACTTTCTTTAAAGCTGTGTTTATTAAATAGCCTGCTCCTTGTAAAATTTGATTCCACAATGGAAAAAAAAATACTATTTTAATTTTTAAAGTCTCAATTCAAATGAAGGAGCAGTTAAATTTTAGTTGGCTGAAAAAGCCTCTGAATTTCCTAGAACTTTAATGGTCTTTTAAAAATTAGCTCTATTTAATAAAAGAGACAAAAGTATCAAGATATATATGAATTTAGCCTATTTTTTATTTCTGTGTGTTCATAGTAAACATTTTTGTAAGTGACAAACACGGGCATATGACCACAGTATCACAATCAAGAAATTTTAAGACAACATTAACAATCACTCAAATTTATGCGGCATTTGCGCAACACAGGTTACATATTTGCAAGGTTTACCTATAAGTACAATAGGTATTAACATTTCACTACATTTAGAAAAAATAAAAGTGACCTGTTAGTGACCACATACATCAAAATATACACAACACAAACTGAAGGCAATCATTAATTTTGTCCCCTTCCGATTCATTTGAATGGGCAGTGCTGCCAACTGAAACAACTTTCCTTTTTTTGTTTTTTTTTTTGTTTTTTTGTTTTTTTGTTTTTAATACTTAGCATACCAAGTGCATTTTAGAACCCAATCTTTGGTCTAAAAGTAAACAAAAGGAAAAAAAGAACAGTTTTTTAAAGAAAAGGACAAAACAATAAATGGCCAAAATAATTTCCTGGGCACCTTTACTACGAATGCTTCTTAAATACAAATTACAGTTTAACATTTTAAAACTCTCCCCATAATTTAGGTTGTTCTCAAGGTCTGCGTCCACCATAAAGATCCATGATAACTTATAATACTGCACACATGGAAATCTGGTGGCTCTTAAGAGATAGACTTGTCAGGTTTGAATGAAATGGCAAAGCAGTCACTATTTAGATACACATTCTACTATAATTTTGACTTCCAAACCTTATATTCTACAGTGTATTCTCCCCACATTGCACCTCGCTGACACTCCACACCTTGTTAGAATAATAAACAATCCTAAAGACTGAACAAACGTACAGAAATGGGGGGGGCTTAATAAAAAATACCTGGACTTATTTTTTAATTATCATTTACAATGCAAATGTGTGTAAAACGTTCACTTACAGTCTGGTCCCCGGGATGTTAATGTATTAAAGGGTTGGAAGAAGACCCCTGATTTTGATGTGTGAAATAATCAGACAGTCCCCCGGACAGTCCCGTCGTGAAACTTGGCAAAGAGGGTCTTAAAGACTCACAGGGCAGGGTCGAGGGGGCCTGCGGAGATGTGGAGGAGGACGCGGCCCGGGCGCTCATGGACGTGCTGCTCTGCGAAGTCATTGACGGGTGCGGGACGTGGGGGAAAAAGTAACTGGTCTGGCCCGCAAGCAGGTTGACCGAGCAAGGGTTGAGGGAGTAGGTCCCGGAGCAGGGCACCGACAGGCCGCAGGGCACCGAGGCAGCGAGCGCGGCGGCCGTGAGGTGGTGCGTGGCGTACGGGATCTCCCCGTTGACCAGCCGGTCCACGCTCAGGCCGTTGGCCGTGGAGAAGGAGTGGTTGTTGCCCAGCGAGTTCTGAGTCAACACGGAGCTGTAGGGCATGGGGTGGCTGGGGTAGGCCGACGTGGTGCCGTTGTAACTCAAAGTGCTGCTGGCGCGGGGGTGGTGCAGGGACAGGAAGGGCGACATGGGCCAGTAGAGGGAGCCGGCGCGGTCCATGAAGGTGAGGCCGGTGGAGGTGAGGCGCGCCCCGCGCTTGAAGGCCAGCTTGGCCCGCGACGTGGTGGAGCGGCGCCGCAGCTTGCCCGTGGTGCCGCCGATGAACACGTCGTCGCTCGACGGGTCCAGCATCCAGTAGTTGCCCTTGCCCGGGTCGTCGTAGTGGCGGGGCACCTTCACGAAGCACTTGTTGAGGGACAGGTTGTGGCGGATGGAGTTCTGCCAGCCCTGCTTGTTCTCGCGGTAGTAGGGGAAGTTCTTCATGATGAACTCGTAGATGCCGTTGAGCGTGAGCCGCTTCTCCGGGCTCTGCCGGATGGCCATCATGATGAGTGCGTTGTAGCTGAACGGCGGCTTCTCGTACTTGCCGTTCTTCTTCTCGCCCTCCTTGCCCCCCTCCCCGTCCTTGCCGCCCTCGCCCGCCCCCTTCTTCTCCTCCCCCCCGGCGCCGGCGCCCTTCTCTTTCTCGTCCGGCCCGACGGGCGCCAGCTCCCCGGGCCCGCCGCCCGGCTCGCCCTTGCCGCCCAGCCCGTCCGCTTTGGCCCCGTCCAGGGCGGCGGCCGGCGGCGGCGGCGGCGGCGGCGGGAGCAGCAGCTGCTGGGGGCCCTTGTCGTCGTCGGCTGCCGGGGCGCCCCGCGCCTGGGGGGGCTGCGGTGCCTGGGGCGGCGGCGGCGGCGGCGGCGGCTGCTGCTGCGGTGGCGGTGGCGGTTGCGGGGCGGGCGGCGGCGGGTGATGGTGGTGGTGGTGGTGGTGGTGGTGGTGCTGGGGGTGGTGGCTGTTGTGGTGGCCGTGGCTCGCGTGGTGGTTGTCGTTCTGGACCGCCTCTGGCACCAGGCTGTTGATGCTGAACGAGGACTTGGGGATCATTTTCACCTCTTTCCTATCTCCCATGTCCAGCATCACCCAGTCGTCGGGGGGGAAACGGCGGCGGCGGCGGCGCGGGAGCGGGACAGCGGCGCGGCGGGCGGCGGCGACCGGTGGGTGCCGAGCGGGGCGCGGGCGGCGCGGGCGGCGGCGGTGGCACTGAGCGCTCCGGCAGCAGCGCAGTTGGACCGCAGGCTCCGGCGCTGGCAAGTCATGTAGCAAAAGCAGCAACCACCCCTCAGGAATTAGAAGAAAAAAAAAAAAAAAAAAGGAAAAGAAAAAAAGAAAGAAAGAGAAAAAAGAAACAACCACCGCCCCGGGGGTGAAGCTCCCTCGCTCCCAACTCTACTTCTTGGTCTCCCCCCCACCCCCCGCTCCCCCCCCCTTCTGCTGCTTCCTCCTCCTCCTCCTCTCGCAGCAGCAGTCACAGCAGCAGCAGCAGCAGCCCAAAGGGGGGGAGAGCCGGGCGGCGGGCGGGCGCGTCCCGGAGCGGCCGCGGCGAGGCTGGGGAGACAGCGATCGAGGCGGCTATAGCCACAATTAATTTTCCGAGCTACAGGCGCACACTAGGGCTGTAAAAAAATTTTTGGTTTAACCTTTCCTACCGCTGGGCCAATCAGAGCTGGCGGCGTGCGGGAGCGTCTCTCCTGCCGTCGACCAATCGGCGGATCTGGGCCCACCCACCCCCGCCCCGCCCGCTGGCTCCCGCCCCCTCGGCGCTCGCCTCCCCCTCACCGCGGGCCTGGGCCTCGCGGCCGCGCGGAGCCGCGCAGGGATACGCCGCCGGGAGCACGCTGCGCCGCGGCCCTTCTCTGCGCCCCCTCCACCCCCTCCGCCCTGCGGGTCTGCCCAACCGAAATCCCCCTCTTAGGACAAATATCTCACATTTCTGGCTGCCTTCTCACTGTCTTGGGTCATTTTCTTTTGAGCGTCAATATTTGTCGTTATTGATTAAAGTTTGTATTCAATTTTATTTTTTTTAAAGCGGGGGCGGCGGCGGCAGCGGTGGTGGAGCGAAGAGTGGGAGTGCAGGGAGAGGATGCAAGGACAGGGCAGGAAATGGAGGAGGAAGAGGCGAGGCGCTCCTTTCCCGAGTCGGCCCTGCAGGCCCGGGTCGGCATTTCTGAGCCCGTAGGAAAATTGTGCCCCTTGTAGGTAACACTCCAGCGAGGCTTTGGATGGTTGGGGAGGGAAGGCCCACCCCTGGTGTGGGGAGGGGGGTGTCCTGCACCTTGGGGGGAGGAGGGTCTGGATGGGGTTTGGAAACGAAGGGATGAGGAGGAGGAAGTGGGCTGGCGAGCGCGGGGGCCAAACAGGGGTTACTTACTCAGTTCCTGCGGCCGGGGCGGCGGCGAGCTCGGAGCTCGGGCGCCGCGGGGAAGCCGGGCCTGGGGTCCCGGCGCTGCGGCGGCGGGCGGGGGCGGCTCAGTGGTGGGCGCCTATGAGAGCCTTCCGAAAGGAGGGGTGCTCAGAGAGAAAACAATACCAAACAATCTCGAAATAAACCAGGTAACACATGCTATGTATATGTGTCTCTTCCTTCCCCTTCTCTCCTGCTCCAGACCGTCGCTCACACGCTGGGTGACTCGGTGTCGTTTTCTCTTCGCCGCTCGAGCGTCTCCTCAGCTTCTAATCCGAATTGGAAGCGAGTAGCCGCGAGCGATCACCCTGGAAATGTTTCATTTTGCTTGTTGACATTGGAGGGAAAATAAGGGTGGGCGGCTATTTCTTTCCGTTTTTTTTTTTTTTTTAAGCCTTCCTGTTTTCACCCCCCCCCCCCGTTTTCTTTTTTTCTTTCCGTTTCTCAAATGCTTTTGATTTGTGCGGGCCTTAATGCTGAAATAACCGCATGCTGAAGCCAGCCCATTCCCACTCTGAATGCAGATGGAAGGCAACTAGAAGCCTTGGGTACGTGGGTCCCACAATCCCAGCTTCTTGGGCTTTAGAACTGGGAAGGTTCGGTTGAGGGCTGAAGTGAGTGGGGAGATTGTGATTCGGGGGCTTTAAAAGGATCCCGTGGCCAGGGGCAGGGCTAAGGCCCAGCATTTCCCAGGGATTGGAATTTGGTGCGGAGCACACTGATCAAAGGCTGTTTCATCCCACATGGGTATGAAACATACCACATTTTACGGAGGATGTAGCCCTAGAGAAGAGGGAGGTGGAGGAGAAGTATAAACGAAAGGCACTTTCCCCCTCCTCTGTAAGATAATCATGAAATGTAAACATTTACTAACTTTGATAAACTATCAAATTGTCTGGCAGATTTAGTATTTAGGAAAAGGAAGAAAAAGCAATGCCTATGTGTGATGTTAAAGTTCAATTCTAATATAAAGAATGCAGTTGATGAATACAAGAATACTCAGGTTAATATGGAGTATTGCACTCTCCCCACCCCACTCCCTGCCTTGAAATCGAGAGGAAGAGAAAGCGAGAATAAAATCTGAAGAAAATAACAGACAATTACAAATAGCTAGTGATTTTTTGAAATCTCTATTAGGAATACCTTAAAGAAACTTTGAATATTGGACTAACCTCATCTATCCTTCCACTGTATGTATGTATCCCCCCTCCCATTTCTACATATTACCTTACTTAAGCTATATTTACATGTGGGAAAGTTCAAGGGTCCCAACTATAAACGTTGATAGTGACATGGCCCCAAACACTGACTTCTAAGCTCCAATTTCTTACAGAGCTGGGTGAGCTAATGGGCTTTGGGGACTGGTTGGAGAGATCTGTGAGCCTTCCTCTTCTTTCTGCTTACTTTCTTCCTTTCACTCTTTCCCCCCCTCAGGCCTGTTATTCCTACTCTTCCTCAACTCACTTTCCTCCCTCCTCTCTTCTTCCCCCTCCTCCCCACACACTACCCCCCCTTCCCCTCAGTCTATTCCTCTCCCTCACTCCATTCCTCCACCTACTCCTCCCCATTTCTCCCCCCACAACCCCCCTTCTCATCACCACTTATAATGGCACACAAGGGCTCCCTCTGAGGTGGACGGCCCGGTACGTTTTCGTAGTCGGTCTAGCGTGAAATGATTCGGTGTAACCGGATTCTTGGGAAAGGACAGGTTACGTAAACATTTACTGATGTGGAGTAACTATACTATTTGTACTCTGATATGCAGGAAGGAAAGTGTTGATTAACACAGAAGAAAAAAAAGCGAAATTAGCTGATTGCATGCTCATAAGTGCAAGCTGTCATTGAACTGCTTTTAAAATAGACACAGCTGGGTGTTTGTGTTGAAAAATTTCTTGTGTTTTTGCTAATACTGAAATAAGCATGATTTTGTATACCAAACATTTTCAGATCATTAAAATTTGTAATCTGTGCTGGTTTTAAACACAAAGAAAAGAAACAGAATCATTTCGATGTAAAATTTGCTGATATTATATTAACTCAATCAGGTCTGTACAAATTGTGCATTGTGCCTCCTAAAATCTGTTTGATCAATTTAATACACAAAGTGCCAAACGTGGGTATTGTTTGTTAACATTGGACATTTTATTCAAATCTGAGCTCAGCAGCAAACTGGAGGAGCATTCCTTGAATACAACACCAGCACTGACTGATGAATTTTTAATGTTTTAAAGGTGTTTCTTAGGTCAAAGCTGAGTGTGCATTGTTTTGTAATCTTGCATAAAATTTTAGCAGGTGAAAATAAGTTTTTCTTTTGTTTACTTTCAAAAAGCAAAAACTGGGGTCTGCTAATGAGAGTTGTAATAATCTTGTTTGATGTGCCAGGAGCTTATATTGACTGGGAAAATATTTTGCATGCAAATTAAGAATGTGTTATATTATTTTAAGGATTGCATGGATGCAAGTCTCAGAATAGGATATTTTTGAAAGAATAAATAGATTATACTTTAATACAATCACTGTAAAGATCTATTCTCCCTAATAACAGAGGTCATTTGCAATCTGGGGGGAAATGATTTTATTATCCTTTTAATAATTTTAATGGACTTCATGGTGAGATAGAGTACTATATATATATATATAGGTGTGGGGGTAGGCTTGTTCAACAAAACATGCACTATTTACTCAGCAGCCCACATTTGTCTCAGCAATGGCTTCTTTTTAGAGCTGCTACTAGATGAAATGGAGGGGGAGGGGGTACTTTGGGCAGAGCATTGTGCAAGTTGAAAGTCCATGGATGGAGCTTTGTAAATCCTACCGGTCAATTTGGGTACAAATTGGATTTGAAGGACTGCCCACGTCCACCTCGGGCTTCTGTCCTAAACATATGAAGCCCCAACTGTATTTCTACCTCACTCAGTCCCTATGATTACTTTCAGAAGACAGAGGGCATCCAGTGGTCTCAGATCTAAAACAAATTCTATATCATTCTACTAGTTTCCCATCATCAACTTAATCTTCATCTCTCACATATGAACATCTATAAATGTACACTGTTAATGAATCAAAGCATAAGTCAGAGCAAATGTAATTTTCTGGTATATAAAGTGGTAAACATCTCTCCCTCTCTGCCTGCTGTCCTACCCCACCACCTCCCCCCCAAAAGAGGACAGGCCTTGTAAAGAGTGAGAAGTTCCAACAGAAGAATTGCTTGGGTAATGAATTAGATTTTTTCATCTCTAGTTTTAATTAATAACAAAGGCTCCATAGCCTATTGTATCTGAGTAGGGAGCCGCACATTTAGTTTTTTTCATTTGGCGGTGTTACATTAAGTCTTCCTTAAGGCCCTTTTCCTGCTTTCTGTCAGTTTTTCACTTCTTTTTTCCCCCGTGTTACCTGCTGGTTAAAGGAGGGAGGGCCATTCTTAACCTAAAATCCACTTTGCTTTCAGCTCCCTGGACAGAGTGTCCTTGGAGTGGCACCAAGCTCTGGCTAAAGCTCTCTTCCTGCAGATGCATAGGGAGTCCCTGGCCCTGTGACGTTTGGGAACAAGTGGAACTCATGCAGAGGCATCCAGGTATTTCCAGAGACTGAAGAGAGAGGTCTGCAGTCCCTTCCTAACAGCAGGTAATGGTGCTAACATTTAGTGATTATAAGTTACTCTTTAGCGTGTTGTATCCTTGTTCTGTGGGTTTTGGTTACAGGTTATATGATTAGGTTTGCGAGAACAGTAGTGAACTAAACTTCTCAGTAAGAGGTCTTCACACCAGGGAAGTGTTACTTTTCTGCAGCAGCCCTGCCTCGTCACTCATTAGGGAGCTGCAGGTTGTCAAGCGGTTGCTCTCACCACGCACGCGCGCACCCCCAATATCTCCGGGGGCGCGCACATGTGTGCGAGCATGTGTGCGCGCGCATAAGCACAGACACACACACACACACACACACACACACACACACACACTGCACTAAAACTAAATTAAGAAGCCGATGATTAAGAAAAGCGTCTACTAGGCCTGTCATTTCAGCATCCTTCCATCATAACATTGTGGCACCGGCAATTTTGCTTGAGAACCTTGAGGAAAAAAAAAAAAAAGAAAGAAAAAAAAAACTATGGGAGAGCCCTGTGTTTGAGAATCGAAATGTTTAACTGGTATAAGCTATAGAAGCTGCTTCAGAAGGGAGAAAGTCCAAGGTGAAGAAAGAAGAAGAAGGCCTGCATAGAGACCCCTGTGACTCCCCAGGCAGGTTTCTGAGATGCTGTCAGAGGTCCCAAGCTCTCTGAAGGCAAGTACATACTCATCCAAAGAAACCGCAGGAGATCTGCAACAAAATACTCTTGAGAGTAGCTTCTTCCCATTGGAGAGCCAGGCAGAGAGATGGACAATGAAATATTATTACCCCAGGGCCAAGGACTTTTAAAAAGTCTCTTGGAGCTTTTCAGTCAAATACTCTACACGTATTTTGTAAATATAAAATACCCACTACCCCTTACTTGTTCCCCTTTTTTGCCAGCCCCTCAAGACCTTGGGGGCAGGGTAGACAATTTTTGGAAGGAGTTGAGTTTCTAATAGTTTAAGGGCAAGCCAGTTCCATTTCTTGACTTGATCCAGTTGGGAGATATGATCCTACACCTTTTGGGCAAGGTGCTCTGAGAGGTTTTCTCCTCTCCTTGCCCAAGGAAATGGCACAGCTCTTCTTTCAAAGAGGTCAAGAAATGCTAAAGAGAAAAACACAGAGTTGGAGGGGTTATGGTAAAGGAGAATGATGAGAATGATGGAGGTCTTTAGCTTTAACCCTGGAATCTATCTGAAAAGGGAGGAATTGAGACTTGGCAAAAGTCAGCACACAAGATAATGGATTTTCCATCAGTGGGACACCAAAAGAGGGAGAAAAAGAAAGACTTCATAAATATATATCAGGCTGAAAGGAGAACTTACAGGCCTCAAAATGCTGAGCTCCTAACTATCCTGTCACTATTCTCCTTAATTAGTTGGAGCTTCAATTTAATTTCCCATAGGAGCCTGAATAATCTACTTTGGGAAGTGTTATAGCACTCTTCAAAGAATGTGGTGCATCCAATCTCCTCTATTTTGAAGCACCCTTCTAACAGGCCCCCCAAACTCCAGTCGTTGTGAGGAAAGATGGACTGGTGCTAGTTGCGGTTTTTAGATGGTCAACTCTCAAAGGTACACGGAGAGCACTGCACAGCCCAGGGTCCCTATAGGAGAGTGAGGAGTGTATTTGAGAAACTGTTCATGCCCACTAATGGTCTGTGAAGGAATGAGAAGAGAGAAAACTGCAAGCGTTGGGGTGGGCAGGGCAGAAGGCATGCAGAGAACCCTCCATCACAGAGTCGCTCTTCTCAAGGGGAAAGTCAAATGAGAGAAAGTAAACTGTTTGCTAATCCAGTACATCAACTCCCTTTCTAAAAACCCAGATGGACAAACCCATGAGCCAGTTTTGACTTCCTGCCTATCTCATACCCACCTGCCTCCTCACTCTCGAACTGCGGTTCCTGTAGTCTCCCTCCTCCCCCTCCTAATAGCGAAGGAATATCTATTGGAGCAGCGTTTCCCAAAAGGTCCAGATCTCCCCTTCTCCACAACCCCCCCCCCCCGCTCACCCTGGGAGGCTTTAACCCGAACAATTCCCGGTGAGGAGGGTCGCGGAGTCCTGGGCCCGCCGCTCCTCCCCGCGCACACCCGCGCGCCTGCCCGGAGCTCCTTTGTCGCGGAGCCTGCCGAGCGCAATCAAGCTAGAGGACTTGCTTTTAGGTTTCGTTTCCAGATTTTCCCCCTTTATAGTTACCTTTCCAGACGAGGTGTCTCGTGTTTGCTCATCACGCCGAAAGCATGCACACAGATCAATATTTTGGGGCTAAGAGGTCATGTGCTACGATGAACGCGGAGAAAAAAAAAATGAGACCAGTTAATGGTTTTAAGCTTGTTATTTGTATAAAGCACAGCTCAGAGTTAAAAGACTAGGGTACGTGCAGGTGAAGTTAATGCGAATATTCAGTTTCATGGAGGGGGTGTTGAACCCACTAGGGGAGACCAGTTATACCCCTATTTCTCTCCTGCCCTTTGGAAGGAGCCGCGTGCAGGGAGGAGAGGAGCGGCCAGGGTAAGCGAGACGCAGAATCGCGTCAGGAACAAGTTTCCGTTAGCGTGTGAAGACAAAACACCCCGACTCCTCCGTTTCAGAATCTACAACAAAGGTAGTGGGGGGGTGGGGATGGTCACTTTTATTTTAAAGACAATCCTAGATTCTTGTTTACCAATTTTAGTATCTTCCTTCCGGGTTTGTCCTAAGGCATGCAGGAGAGAAAGTAATGTTCAGGGAAAAAAGCACGGTCGGCAAAGTTGGGCTCGTGAACGTGTGAACTATGAATCACCACGGTGAAGAGGTCCCCCCCCCTCACTGTTTCCTTTTCTCTTTGGAGCGTGAACTTGTTAGATAAGATACATGAGGCCACGGGGAAGTGGAAACGCTGAAAAAGCCCATCTCCTTTGGAGAGCAGCCTGGCAGGCGGCGGAGCGCTGTCTAGGAGCTGAACGGCGCAGGGCTAGCTCAGGAGCTGTCCCAAATCCTGCCTCCGCGGCCGCGGGCGACACCCAACACTGCGCTGGGATCGCTGCCCAAGCAGCCTACCCTTTGGCCTTGGAGTAAACAACCCAGAAGATGCGAGAAGGCCCCTAATTGGGCTGAGTGTCTGCTCTTCAGCTCCGAATACTAAACTGGGCCCGCAGGTTTTCCTGGAGGAAGGTGGAAGTCCGACCACAAAACAAGCAAAGGATGGGAGACACTGGATTTTCGAAAAGTTTGGAGTTACACATGAAACGTTATTTTCCTCATTAATTAGAAGTAATTCCCTTTCTCTATTTATATGTATATACACGCTATTGATTAGGTACGGCGATTTACTTGAAAAATGTGTAGAGTATCTTTAGGACACACTCCTCATTGTTTGTCTCCTCAAGCATTCTCAGCTGATAGTGTAGCTGGTTGGGATCAATTAGCAGTGGATTTTGCCCCAAGACTGCTCCCCAGGGCGGACAAATGGAGCCAACTCCTCTCCAGCGATGTTTTTCGCCCACGTGCGCATCCCCGCCAGGGTTTTAGAAACAGTTCAAAATCCCCAGCCTTGGTTTCACTTGATTTTGTTGTTGTTGTTATTGATAAATATTGGGTCATACACAAGGCACTTGTCAGAGACTTTGGCTCAATCTCGCAGCTGCAGCTCCTAGCGGGGCGTTTGAGTCGTGTCCTGGGAACTGAAGGGATTTATTGGGAGAAGAATTGCACATTCTCTGTTTCTTCAGTTGCAGAGATGGTCTCTCAAAATCCTATGTCCTGTCTGCTGTCACGTTTATTTCTTGATTTGTTCAGATATGTTCACATTTATTTCTTGATTTGTTCAGATGCATGTGTCTTTTCATGTATCTTTTTATTGAAATTGTCTTTTAAAAAAAGAGGGAGAAACTATTGATCCTTGTTCTCTAGGTATATCTGAAACCAAAAAACATAGGCGAATAGACAGATAATTGTAATTATGGGCTGGGTAGGGGTTTCCTGGTGGTTCTTGTTGGGTAAGTAAGACATTTGGGGGTTGTGTAATTAGAGTAATATATACAGTTTATCCTTCGGCTGTGCTGTGCATACTCTTTCCCTTGATACATATTGCACACGAACTGAACCCATGGTCGGCTTGTCTTGGCATGTTTGAAGCTCCAGACACCCAACAGTATCATTACAGGAAAGAAACAAAACCCCAAAGACTCCAGGCAGGGAGATGGCTGCCTTTGGGGTGAATGGGGAGTTTGTCTTGGCATTGGACTTTATGGGTAAGCGCAGCCACTGGTTCTGACTGCCTAGCAGCCACAGTTCAGGTCTTCCCCGAGCTGAAGTGCAGAGAGGGGGTGGGGATAGGGATGGCGAAAGAAACAGCTGATTTTCGACATTTCAAAAGGACTCTTTCTATTTATCAGTGTTACCGAAGTGTACGTTACTGGAGAAACAACAAACCAAGCATAGAGCTGCAATTTTCAAGAAAATAGGATCCCCAAATATAAAAATAAAAAAGTAGCAGATAAGATGTATAATTCAATCAAATTACACAAAATTGCTTGAAAATCCAGAACAGTAGCGATCCATTATGCCTCTGTTTTATTAGTGACAAGTACAATTACTCTAAAATAAAGAACACTGGTGAATATATAATTGGCTGTAATCATGTTAGTGTTTGAATAAAAATGACGGGAACATTTAACACTTTGACAACAAAATGTTCAGAAATAACTTATTTATTCAAACAGTTTTTATTTTCCACCAAGTGAAGGAGAAACACAGTTTGCTTAGGAAAATCAATGACTTTTCCCTACAATAAATAAATATCCAAAAGGGGGAAAAACAGCCCCACACCTCTATATTATTACTATTTTTTTTTTTCTTCTTCTTCTTTTAACCAGCAAGAAGCTTAATCCTGTGTTTGGAGTCAGCACCCGCCTAACTGTCGTTGGGTACCAACGTCCGCCACCTAGAGGAAGAGCTCTGCAGCTCACCCAACGCCAACCCGTTTTCCCGCGGTGACCTCGGGAATCAAACTTAATATTCCTTTGCGAATCGCTCTCCAAACTAACTCCCCCCTCCCACACCCCCTCACATCCCCTTCCGCCCTACAACATCGTCACAATATTTTCTTAGTAATTGCTCTGTGCAATTGACAGAAGCGCCAAGTCTCCGGCAGCGCGGCGCTCTCCCAGCAAAGCGCCAGAGCGCGTTGGGAAACAGGTCAGGGAATATTTGGGTCTGAAGCGATAAACCATTTTTATCCAAAATTCGTCTAGAGCAGCTTGAATTCGGGTCTCATAAAGCAGCGTCTGCTGCCGACACCACCACACTCCAGTGCTTTTTTAGGGCTCTCTTAGAGAAAACAGCCCAGATTCCTCTGTCGGCCAGTTGCTTACTGCGGGGCTTTTCCAGACTTCTCGTCAGTCCATGCTCCCCTCCACTCCCAGACACGAAGATCTGAGATCCCGGCTCTCTCCAGTCAGTTCGTGGAGCCCAAAGGGTCTTCGCTTTTTCCAAATGGGTTGCTTGATGTACTGAGATAAAGGCATTAAAGGGGAGACTAGATTTGGATAGGTGACCCCTGTGGCCTGGGAGACCAACCCAGGAGAAACCCCTGGTCTTTACACTGAGTCGCTGAGTTTCGAAAAACTTTCACAGTGTGCGGGGAAATTTGAAGCTGGGCCCGCAGGGACGAGGAGGCCTTTCCGCATTTTAGTCCCGGTGGATCCTATCAGCTTCTTTCGCAGAAAAAGCCGGCCTCACTCCCAGACCTTGCCTGGCTGCTCCGAAGCCAATCTTGGAGAAAGGAGATGCTAAGGGAGGGTGAAGGGGCTCTGGAAAGAAAAGTAACGAGGATGATCCGCGCCCTCCACGACCGGTTGACAACCGAGCAGCAAGCAGACTGTTGACATCAGCGCGCGGGTTTTCAGGCATTTCTACCCGCCCCCCCCCCCAAGCCGGTTCAAAGTTTTGTTTTGTTTTGCGTTCATGAATCTGGAACACTGTTGAAGCTGGAAGTTTGGTAGAAAGGCGAGGAAGGAACAAGCAAGTTTAAATAGTTGGGGGGGGGGGAGGGAAAAAACCTCATAAATAATTGGAATTCAGTTGGGTTTAATTTCTTCAGTTTCCCCTTCCTTCTTTTTCTTACTTTATTTTTATTTTTTATTTTTCACCTTTCCCTTCCGTCCCCTCTCTCTTCTTCCGCTTCCCCATCCCCTATCCCTATCTGGATTCCTGTCCCTGTCCCTATCCCTATCCCTATCTCTAAGCATGCGAGAGAAAAGCAGCAGCTTGAGAAGGGTGGAGGTAACCATTTTTATGCAGGGTTTCAGAATCGCCCTGTCAGTTCTCACTCCCCACGCTGGAGTTTAAAGGAGACATCAGGGGGATGACTCTTCCTATCCTTTCTCTTAGTGGCAACCCCAGAACCACCGACTGAGAAGCTTTTTCCATACTGTAGAAATTACTGTTTTAAAGATAGTTGAAATAAGTGTGTGTGTGTGTGTGTGTGTGTGTGTGTAATATATAACATAACAAGCCTCTCAAACAAATGTCCCAGCACATGCCTTGCCTATGGAATGAGGCATGCCCCAAAACTCACTCCACCCAAGCCCTAAGAACTTAAATCCTCAGAAATGTTTCATTTTGTTTTATGTAAAACTGGCGCTTCCACTCTCAAATGCCAGGTCTGTCATTGCTCTCCCGCATCATATTAACAGGCGATGTTAGCCTTCCCCTACGTGTTTAGGCTGCTAATGCGGGCCACTTAACGCAACAAAAATGCTCATCTGTGGAGATTTTCCCAAGGCTGGTAGCGATGCCGGCTCCTTTTTCTTTTCTTTTCAGGGCACGTCCATTCCTCCCTCCCACTTCGGAGTCTGAAAAAAAGGGGGTCCAACAACTTTGAGCAAGTGTGTGAGCGCTCCCTCCTCTATCTCTTGCCTGCCAACCCACCCAAGGGGTTGTGAATTTTTGGTTTTCCCTTAGGAGCAGGAATAAATGGAAGCTTCAGCCATGGCACTTAGTTGCCTGTCAGTTAACTTGCCTTCATCTTTCCTTTTTTCCTCCTCACTTCAGCTTGTGAAAGCAGCTCAGGATTGCTCTCACAGCTGCCTCTGTATCCTTCTTAGCTCTAGTCTTCTGAAGAAAAGTGCTAGTTTCCTTTTTTCTCCTGGCTGGAAAGGCGGATTGGCGATGTTCTCTGTCTAGGATTGTGTGTGTCTTGTATGTTTGTCTAGTTTTAATAACTTTATAAAGGAGACCTCTGAAGGAAGGAATCACCTGAACCTAGATGATAGCTTACATCATGTTCTCTTACTTTTTAAAGTCTGGCCTGGGAAAATCTTGCGTTTTCATGATTCATACGTATCTAGTTTCCAAGAAGAAGGTCATCAGGGAAAAAATACCACAAAACTAACTTAATATGTAGTAAGTATTATTCATTGGGTCTTAGTTTAAAAAGATGATTGTCTTCATGGCTCCCATCTGGAACATTTTTGCTCTTTAAAAGCC
Source organism: Neogale vison (assembly GCF_020171115.1). NCBI lineage: Eukaryota > Metazoa > Chordata > Mammalia > Carnivora > Mustelidae > Neogale > Neogale vison. The sequence goes on from NC_058103.1 coordinate 68,236,061, forward strand.
TATAATAGACATGAGAACACAGTTTTACAACACTGGGTCTACCACTCTCTTCCTATGGATTCTTAGGCAAGTTACATCAGCATTCTAGTTCTTTCTCTCCTCATTTGAGAAATAAGTGAACTGTATCCATTAATATATAAAATAGCATCCACTTACCAAAATCTCAACAACAATAAAAAACAATTCCCAAACCATAAGAATTCTTTGGGGGGGGGGCGGAATGTGCAAGGAAGCTGAAGAAAATCTTATTCAAACGACAGCAGCGACATCTAGTGATCGTAATACTCAACAGTAGTGATGAAGGTGTGGGATAGTTAACTGAAGAATGTTTTTGTTTGTTTGTTTTTGTTTCCTTTTCTTTTAAGATTTTATTTATTTGACAGAGAGAGAACACAACCAGGGGAAGCAGCAGGCAGAGGGAGAGGGAGAAACAGACTCCCTGCTGAGCAAGGAGCCTGATGCAGGGCTCATTTTCAGGACCCTGGAATCCTAACCTGAGCTTACACCCAACCAACTGAGCCACCCAGGCATCCCAGGAATGGGTTTTCGCAGGAAAGAGACATCATAGTTTTTCTAATAAATCTTGATTGTCTGAAAAACAGTACCCTCTTGATATCAAAGGATCTTTTACTGTGCTCATGTTATGGTAATAATATACAGAAAGGAAAAGATGTTTACCTCAAGTCTGCACACTTATTTAAATAAAATAAGTGTGCAGACTTGACGCAATTATAATTTGTATGAACAATTTGTGTTGTTCTCACGCTTTAAATTCCATGTTAGGATACTAGTTCTAAAAAATAATTTTGTGGGTTGTACTTTATTTAACAAATATTCCAAATTATAATCAAGTATCTTAAAGCATAAATACTTAGTGAAATAGGAAAAGGTAGAAATTTCTGAGATTTCCTTCTGTCAGGATCTATCATTTAGTTGATTTGAGATTACTGTCTAGCCAATATCAGGAAACTGATTAAAGATAACCTTTCCTTTAAGTCGTCCCAAGTATGCTCTGCCTATATCACCCTTGCTCAAAATATTATGAAATTCAAAGAAATGGGATTTCCATTTCAGGATGGATTCTATCTCTTCTTTTTATAGCAAAGATTAAATGGAATATCTGGGCATGGGTGAAGTTTTAACAATGGCAGAGACTTAGCAATGGTCCAAGACTTTTCAGAATAGCAATTTTAGCACTTGCTTGGCATTTAACACTTTAGACAGAGGTAACGGAAGAATTCATCTCATTCCCTATGACTTTATAAATTGGCCATGTGTGTAGGCGTAGTTTGTACATGCACTCACTGAAGCATAAGTGTGTTTAATTTCCTAGTAGCAAAGCAGCTGATGACTACTGGAATTTATAGATCCATATTTGTAACTTTTAAGGAAGCCAATTTTGTTTATTCCATCTTATTTTTGACCAGCATTTTCTCTGCTTTTCCTGTGGAGTTTGGTCACTGAGTGTTGTGCTAGCTATTTCAGCCAGGTAGTATTCTAAAATAAGAAGATAACTGGAAAATTTGAGCTGGTCATACCACTTCTCTTAACCTTAGTTTCCCCATATACAAAATGAGAAAGTTGAACTCTTCATTGTCCCTTATAACGCAAAAGACCTATAAATCAATAAATCATCAACCTTTATTTGGCAAGCCCCTCTGCTGTTGGCTCTGTTATTTGTGACTCTTCAGTGTCAACTCTGACATTTTTAGTTAGGCATTCCATCAGAAATAAGAATCGGAAGAATTGACGAAATCTTCTTCTTCATGTCCCTCCTATCTTCCCCTTTGTTTGATTTTAAAAATGACAGAAATCTTAGACTTTCATGTTAACATTCACTCAGGCATTGGCATGCACTCAGCTCTCTCTTGCTGTGCATCCAGAAAAATCACAGCATAGGAATGGGACTAAACTAAAGACAAAGATGAGGCAGCTGTATTTGAGTTTCTCTAACATGTTCCCATATCCTTATAGTAATGATTATTATTACTATTAATTTTTGGTGGCGGTGTGGGGGAACCAGAGCCAAAGCCTTCTGGCTGTGAGCAGCTTACATTTCCTCCTTGTTTCTGTGGCCATATGAATAAATTCCTTCAGGAGGTGGCAAAAAAATATCTCCCACTTCTCTCTGGCTTACCACATTGTTACACACATTTAGGAAGGAGAAGACTGTTAACAGGAGGCAAATTTTACTCCGTAATGCAATTGTACTCCTCATTTAATGTGAGTCCCAGTGAGGCTGAAGACATATGCAAGAAGAATCAGAACTATGCTGACCTGGATTGGTAGAAGGAACAGGGTTCATTACAAAGAAAATTCTGAATCTGCCAAAGGTTTAGTTTGTAGATGTCTTTCTGTTCTCCAGTTATCTTCCTGCTCTTCCTACTACTCAGACTGTGGATAAGCAGTCTGTATTTGATACTGTATTTATACAAAATGCTGTATTTGTATAAAATTAACAAGGCATGCTTTCTTCTGTGAATTCCTTTAGAACCAGTAGAGACAGGTATTATTTTATTTTAGAAGTGAGGAAACTGACCTAGAGAGGCTAAATGACTCACACTAAGCTCACACCACTAGGAAAACACAGAAAAGGAACATGAGTCCTGGCCTTGGAGAGGCTGCATCTCACTCGTCGCTGTCTTCAGGGTGGGAGCCCTCTCACCGAGACCAGCGTAACTGATCAGGCCACTTAAGATTCCGCCACAGATATTTGAGAAGTTTCAACTTTTAGAGGATTCTAGGAACCCCTTGAACAGGAGAGAGTCTGTGCTTGCTAGTCTTCATTCATGTATGATTTTATCCTCTTAATGTTCACAATTTTGTATTATTTATATTAATGTTTTCTACAGGAGAGGAAATTTTTGTAAAAATATTATACTCAAAACATGTTGTTAATGTCTTGGGACCAAAGATTTTGGAGGTAGAATGAATGTAAGATATCATCTGTTTCAGTAGCTCTGCAGAGAGATCACTGTCCAAATCAGTGGCTCCTGAGAGTTGTGCTTAGATGGAATCCAGATTATCCTGAGTATCCTGGTATTGTCTCCTGCCCATCTCCTTTGCTTCTTGGCTTCCTACATTAATGTAATTGGGAACTCCATTCGTGCTGGCTGCGCTGTGATCTGGTTTTCCAAAAGGGCTGCCTCTTGAGTAGCACTGTGTAAATTTGGCTAAGGACTGTAGTCTCAGCTGGGAGCTGTGAAATCTTCCTCTTGAATGTATTGTCTCTCAAGTAGCTCTCTGCTGCCCTCCACTGGCATTCAGCCACTAGAGCAAGCTAGCCTGCTGCATCTGTGCTAACTCAGAGCATCCCTGGCTTCAAATGAGAGACCCAAGCTTTACTAATCACACTATACTCTCTCCTGTTTACTAACTCAGAGCATCCCTGGCTTCAAATGAGAGACCCAAGCTTTACTAACCACATTATACGTGGCTTTTGTAGCACTAAAATATAAAACCCAGGCCCGTCTGTGTCTTTTTATACCCCACATTCTCACATCCTGCAAGTTTGCTGATGGAATGTGAAGGAGTGTATCTGACTTTAGCTGAGGAATTGTGCTAGAGTATTTAGAAGGACTTCTTGAAAGTATAAACCTTTTTTTTTTCATTTGTCAAGCAGAAATATACATAAGCTGACATGAGACTAGGCCATAAACTTCTGAACTTGTACTTACTCAGACATAAGGAATATTAAACATTTTATCTTTAACATTATAAAAATGCTGTGAATTTTACGAAGTCCCTAAGTAATATGTACACTTTCTCATTTATTCAACAAACATCTATCAGACACTACATATGTTATGATATATGCCAGGCACTATTCATGGTGCTGAGAATACAGCATTGGAAAAAGGAGCCCCCCCCCCAAAAAAAAAGGAAAACACCTACACAAAACAAAACAAAGCAAAATAATGCTCTGCCTTTATTGAGCTTGCTTCTTAGTTGGGAAATATAAACATTAAACAAATTAATATAAGGAAAATGTTCTTTAAGGAAATACAGTATTATCATATTTCTTTCTTATTGTAAATGCACAAAAATGATTCCATGTTTTTAAGAATGTTGGTATTAAGATTAAGAGAGGCATGATCAGAGGCTAGACAGGGGCTCTGTATGCTACAAATGTTCAGTGTTTTTCATTCATTCATTCATTCATTCATAAATTTACTGTGTATATAGGATGGGCCTATAAAAGTAATTGATGCAGATGAGAATATGGATCTTTCAAGCTGTGAAGATGTTTCATCTTTTGATGCTTTGCAATCTTCTGTGATGTTAAAATGTCTGGTGATCGCCACCTTGTCAGCGCCTGTAATAGCTGTCAGGGAAGCCCCTGCTATTGCTGCCCTCCGTGGTGGGCTCTGTTACCGTCTTTCTTTATCCCTTTGTTTTTGTTACATTTTCTTTCTATGTCTTTTACTTTTTCTCACAGATTAGCTCTAATAGATACCACTGGCCAAACAGAATAAGTTTTTCCTTGCCTATATGGCAAAACTGTCAAACACAATGAAGCAGGTACAATGACCTCTTCTCTTCTCTACCAGGTCTGTCTGAGAGCTTGTTTGGAGGTTCTAGCAGGGGAATGCAGCTACTCATATACCCTTGACCAAAGAACCTACTCATATACCCTTGACCGGAGAACTGTCCTCTCCTCTATCAGGGAAGGTCATCCTCTTTGACAGAGCATGCAGCTTCGGGAGGGATGCACATGGAGCGGCGAGGGAGAAAGGGGACACCCGCCTAGCCAGCCAGATCAGCCAAATCAACCCTGGCGATCAATGGGGTGACAGATGTAGCAGCCAGATCACCCTCACATCCTACCAGGTCTGTTTGAAAGGAGTGTTTTTCCCAGGTGAAAAGTTTGGAAAAAGCAGTTTGTTTGGAAAGGAAACAAAACAAAAACAAAGTAAACAAACTAGTATTGGCATTGATTACACATACATGTTTTATAAAACGCTACATTAGTTGAAGAGTTCTTGTGAATGTGGTATCAGGAGCCCAGGGTTACAACAAGTTGCTGTCCTTCCTCAGAAATAACGCTGTAGCCCTCACCCAGGTTCTGAGTAATTTGCCAGAGAAGCATCAACTCCTTGTCAGAAAAGCAGTTTGTAGCTCTCCTATTTGAACATGAAATTTAGATGGTTTCGTACTCTTATTTCTTAGTGAGCATAGCTGTTCGGTTTCAGGGTCTCAGCCAGAGTTGGCCTTGACACTTACAAAATGTCTTTGGCCATAGATATTAACGGTATTTCCATATAATTCATAACTAACTTATAAAAACTAATGTTTATATAGCTGCATGGGCACTTGCCTTGCACAGACTGTGAAACAACATATTGGTATATGTCCCCTTGTTCTTTGTACCAGAAATCAGTACTTTTTGGTCAAGTTAAGTAGTTTATTATTTTTGAGAAAAGAGCTCTGAACTTAGAAGATGTTCTTAAATTTATAGGGGGCTTGGCAGTTTGGTGTTTAGATAATCAGGGTTTTACATTAGTGATTTGAAGTGTGGTTCATTTGTTTAGTTGAATTGAATACATTGTCCATTGTAAGGTGCACCATTGTTTTATAGATCATAAAGAAAGAAAAACAAGTGCTGCAAATTATCTGTGATGTGCCATAAATTATGAGATGCATCCACACTTCATAGATGTTAAAATATGTACATCTCATAACAGCATGCAGTGTGGTATTTCTTTATCTGCTTTGAGATGGATTCAGGTACAATGATAGCATAGCTTTTGGGGAAGATATTTCTAATAAAAATGCATATTGACTACAACAATGTGAAGAACCACAAACTATGACAACAAAAAAATCTTCATAATACGACAATTATAAATTTCAGCATGTTCTCAGACATATAAAAAAATAATTGCCGGAAAATCTTTAATTCTTATTAAAGAAGATTTTATTCTGAGAAATTTCTGCGTTTCTAAGTAATATCTTTACATTAAAAGAGAAAATTATCCATATTTCATAATATAAAACTGATTCTGGGTTGTTGGGTAAGAAGCATCATCCTCCCCTTGGAGGTTCTTCTGAGTGGAACTCTCTGGGTTTGTTATTATGGTGTAGTTTATGGTATGGTCTTCTACCAGGGAGACATGCTACTATCTGCAACTTGTGGATCAGGGCAGCAGGTAAGAATCTAAAGTCTCTTTTTCTGTCCTTGAATATGAGTTAGAAGTGCATATATTTTTTAAAGATTTTTTTAATTTATTTGACAGAGAGAGAGAGAGATCACAAGTAGGCAGAGAGGCAGGCAGAGAGAAGGGGAAGCAGGGTCCCCGCTGAGCAGAGAGCCCGATGCAGGCCTTGATCCCAGGACCCTGAGACCATGACCCAAGCTGAGGGCAGAGGCTTAACCCACTGAGCCACCCAGGTGCCCTAGAAGTGTATATTTTTTAATACATTATTTTATTAAATCTTCATTTTTGCTTACTTCTGATTTCAGCTTAACACAGACTCGTGATATAGAAGTTTTTAGTATATTATGAAGAAGAAAATAAATATAAATAAATATAAATTGCCTATGAAAACAAACCCAGCTATCATTTTACATAAGTTTTAAAGATTTTATTTATTTATTTGACAGACAGAGATCACAAGTAGGCAGAGAGGCAGGCAGAGAGAGAGAGAGGGGGAAGCAGGCTCCCTGCTGAGCAGAGCCCCATGCGGGGCTCCAACCCAGGACTCTGAGATCATGACCTGAGCCGAAGGCAGAGGCTTGAACCCACTAAGCCACCCAGGTGCCCCTACATAGTTTTTAAAACCCAGGCCTTTCCCTATGTATACGTGTATCATACTGTGTGGTACATTTTAAATAATTTGGTTGTCCTTGACATATGCTTTGTGTTTCATTTTTTTCATTTAGTGTTTTATGAGGATTTCCCCATCACTATTTTCATTTTTGAAAACTACTATTAACTTATGGATTAGCATGTTTACATTAATTTATGTATTGGAAATGGATAGTATTACCGTTGATTCACATTTAGTTTGTTTCTACTTTTTTCATCATTAAAATGACTAGAGATGTTTCTATAACTCTATTTCTTTTTAATAGATTTTTTTTAGGGGATGAATTTTTTGGGTCTCACAGTATGAATTTTTAAAAGACAGTTGCCACATATTGTTCAATTATATTTCATTAGAGTTGCACTAATATATCTTACATTGGCAATCTATCAAAATATGTCTTATTAAACCATTATTAAATACTAACTCTTCTTTTGTCAGTTTAAGAGGAAAAAATATCTAAAACTTGTTTTAATGTGTATTTCTTTCCCTACCAACAAGATTAAATAAAGTTTTTCCATTGTTATTCACATTTTTCTTTCTTTTTCTGTAATCTATCTTTATGTCTTTTATCTATTTTTGTGCTGTTTGGTCTTTTTTTGTTAAAATATTGTGCTTTTGTTATTAATTTTTAAGGGGTTTCTAATAAAGAATATTAACCCTTTGTCAACTAGCCTAAATCTGTTTAACAATTTTTCATTGGTCTTTTCAATTTATACTTTTGGTTATAGAAAAATATGAGTGTTATGTGCATTCAGATGTTCAAAACTTAATGAGGTTAAAACCTCAAAGTTTAAAAGCATTGTGGCTAAAAGGCTCAAGCTTTAGGATTACACTGTCAGGCTTTGATTCTGATTCCATCACTGGAATGTGATCTTAGGTAAATTGTTAAACCTCTCTGTGCTTTAGTTTCACTAAGTGTAAAATGAGGATAATAATGGTAACTATCTCAAGATGTCTTTATGAGGATAAAATAACTTAAAAATTATAAAGAAGGTACTTAGCAAGTAATAGGGAAATGGTAAGCACAAAATAAGCATTTGTCATTTGCATTATTGCTTATAGTGTTCAACTTTATGATTTTAAAGATTTTTCATTGCTTTCAATAATAAAAGATAATATTTCACACATCCAGAGGTAAGTTAAGTACTAATACATTTTGTTAACTAAACTTAAAATTTAGCTGAGATTTTGGATACATAGTCTTTTTTTTAAAGATTATTTATTTATTTATTTATTTGACAGAGACACAATGAAAGAGGGAACACAAGCATGGGGAGTGGTAGAGGGAGAAGCAGACTCCCTGCTGAGCAGAGAGCCTGATGAAGGGCAAGATCCCAGGACACGGGGATCATGACCTGCTCTGAAGGGGGAGACTTAATTACTGAGCCACTCAGGTACCCCTTGGATACAGTCTTCTGAGTTAAATAAATAAATGTTTAATTTGATTATTCTGGGGGAAATACTATTCTGTCTTTTTGTCCATGTGTCTAACAATTTTGTTCATCCATTCAAGATATATTTATTAAACTTCTATGTACCAGTTGAACAAATAGTGAATAAGACAGATAAGCAACTTTGCTTTTGTGGAGCTTATATTCTATTTAGGACAGACAAAATGAATTAGTGTCATGAAACATGTAATGAAGAATAGAGGGGGATAAGGAGTGTAAGAGAGAGTGGTTAAAATTTTCAGTAGATTAGGGTGGCTCAGTTGTTAAGTGTCTGCCTTCGGGTCAGGTCATGATTCCAGGGTCCTGGGATCTAACCCCTGGTCAGAGTCTTTGCTTAGCCGAAAGCCTTCTTTTCCCTCTCCATCTCCCTTGGCTTGTGTTCCCTCTCTCACTCTCTCTCTGTGTCAAATAAATAAATAAATAATTTTCCCCCTAGTAGGTTAGGCAGGAGTGACCATGATTATATTAGATTTCTATTGCTGTCGAAAAATTACCACAGACTTAGAAGCTTAAAACAACACAAGTCTATTACTTTACATTTTCTGTGGGTCGGGTTAAAAGTTCAGGCACAGGCAACCTGGATCCTTTGCTCAAAGCCTCACAAGGCTGAAATAGAGGTGTTAACTGTGTTCTGGTTCTCATGGTTGTCATCCTCCACTCAGGGTCATTTTCCCAGTTTGTTCTGGTTATTGGTAGTATTCTGTTCCTGGTGGTTGTAGGGCTGAAGTGCCTGTTTTCTTGCCATCTCTTGACTGAAGTCACTCCCATCTCCTAGAGGCCACCCACATTTTATTGGCATGTGACTCCCATGGGCAATTATTCATGACACAGTGGTTTGTATCTTCTTTAAGGCCAGCTAGAGCATGTCTTTGACACTTCACTTTCTTTAAAAAGCTTGTTACATTAGACCCACATCTCATAATCTGAATAAACACTCTTGATTAACTGATAGTCAACTGCTTAAAAACTCAATCATGAGTGATACTTCATTATATTCGTAAATCCACCCACATGCAAGGGAAGGCAATTACACAGTATGTGTATATTCCAGGGGGCAGAAGTCTTGGGGACTTCTTAGAATCTTGCCTAAATGATAGTTGCCTAACTAAATGATAGTTGCTTAACTAAATGATAGTTGCCTAAAAATGATAGTTGAGCAGACATTAAGGGATTTAGAATGAGTCATGTGTGTAACTGGGGGAAATGTGTTCCAGGCAGAAAGAATAACCCTCGCAGGACCAAGAATTTGAAGGGTGTGGCATGTTTAAACAACAGCAAGATTGGAGAGGGATATTTGTGTAGCATAATAGAAACACTGAGGAGATAAAAGACAATGTCGACTCTTGTAGGTCGTTGTAAAGACTTCAGCTTTAATATAGGTAAAATTGATGCATGGATGAGGATGTTGTGGAGGATTTTGAGCAGTTGAGTAATATAATCTAACAGTTTACAATAATTCCTCCTGCTACCCTACTGAGAATAAACTATGGAGGATCAGTGTGGGAAGCTGGTGGACAAGTTAGAAGATACTGCAAAACTTCATGTGAGCATTATGGGGATCTTGGACTAGGTCATTAGCGGTGGAAGTGGTTAAAAGAAAAAAGTTTGTGGGTTAGGCAGGCACAATCCTGTTGTTTTTGACCCATTTGACCAGAATACGGTGAATAACTCGGGTGATCTAATTCCTCTAACTAATCACTGTATTTTGGTTGCTTTGTTAAGATAGTTCTGAATGATTGCAGGAGGGCATGGGCAGGTAGCAAGAATTTGTCTATTTGGTCTTGCTATTAAATGTTCCATCTATGTGGTGCAGACATTTGCTAACCATATTTTTAAAGTCAAGTTTAGAAGCAGGATAAGGGAAGAAAACATGTTCTTTAAGACTTGGCTCCTTATTTTAATAACATTTCCTGCATGTGGTTTATAGTTTTTTTTTTTCAAGTATGGCAAATAATTTTGGTAGATAAAAGTTGAAAACAAAATATCTAAACTTAAAAAAAGTTTGTGTTTTGTAGGTATTATGAAGGTAGGGTTGATAGATTTGCCTGATGGGATAAATATGAGATGTGAAGGAAAGAGAGGTATCAACATTGTTAACATTGATTAGAAAACTTTGGCTTGAACAATGGGGAAAATAGAGATTCAGTTTACTGAAAATGAGACTTTGGGGCATCAGATTTGGACATGACATCAGATTATTGGTTTTAGCTATGTTAAGTTTAAGATGTATGGTTGACATCCAAGTAGAAATGTCAAGTGACAGATATGTGAGTCTGGACTTCATAATTAGTTCTGGACTGGAGATACACATTTGTGAGTTTTTAGCACAAATAGAAGACATTTAAAGCCAGCAAATCTAGATGAGATCACAAAGGGAGTAGTAAATAGAGAAGAAGACCAAGAACTGAGTCCCTCAGACACTAATAGTCTGGGGAAAAGGAGAGAATGACTAGGAGAGTGAGAAAAAGCAGTAGCTGATGTTAGATAAAAACCAAGAGCACACAGTGACGTAGAAGCCAAGAAAGGAATATGGGTAGTCAATTATATCAAGTGCTGCTGATGGGTCCAGTAAGATAAAAACAGAAAACTGATTTGACTTAGCACAATGGAGGTCATGGGTGACCATGAGGGGAACAGATTCATAGAATGGTGAAGATGAAAGTCCTTTAAGTGATAATTAAAAATGAATGGAAATAGAAGAATTTGAGATAGAGTGTAGACAATTTATTGAGCAGTTTTGCTAAAAGAGAAATGATAGAAGAGGCATGGGGGAATGTGGATCTGAGAGAGGGTTTTTGATTGCTTGTGTTTGAAAAGAAAAAGTATATTTAATTGTTGATGGAAGTGATCCAGTAGAAAGAGAGCATTTGATGATACAGGAGAAAAAAGAGGGAATTGCTAAAGGCTTGTCCTTGAATGGGGAAGTGAGATGAGATCAAGAGCCCAAGATGGGAAGGATTGTGCTTAGATGGGAGTACCAATAGCCATCCTTCCTTATAGGAAGAACAGCAAAGTACATGGGTACAGAAAATTGTGGATATTCTCCTCTGATTGCTTCAGTTCTCCCAATGAACTAAGAAGCAAAGTCAGCTAAGACTGATAGTGGGATTTTGTGAAGTGTGAGAAGGAAAGACAGGGTATGAAATACTTATACGTGAAAGCTGGAGAGCAAACTGACTAGACAAATGTAATATGATTGCCAGGCAGCATTATGGACCTGAGACTGATGTTCATGACTTAATTAAATGAGACCATTTTACAGGATATATGTTTTTTTTCCAGTCATTTTGGTTGCAGGAGTTCCAGAAGAGTATGTATGACCAGCATTGTGATTCAGCCAAAATGAATATGAAGTGAGGGAGGGGAGGGAGTTGGGATAAAAAAAGAAGTGATTGTAATGATTGGTCTTGGAATTCAAGCTGGTAAGAAGGGAAAAGAGTATATCAGGCAGGAGTTAAAAGTAAGAAGTACATATTAACGACCTTCATGTACTGTGGTAAATTCTTAGAATAGATTAATACATTACAAGCCTTTTTAAAAATTTGGTATTGTGAAGATCTCAAGGCTATATGCTATAAAGTGTTAGGGGAAGGTCAAGTGATCATAATCTCTAGCTCCTGGTGGGCTAAAAGTAACTCTCATTGCAATGATTTATTTTGACAAACTCAAAGCATGTCCACGGTTTCTGGATCTACTGGTACACCTAGGAGGGAAGAATGGGCAGGAATTAATATCTTTGTTTTATATCTAGATGTACAGAGGTAGACATGGAGGGAGGATCTCTGGACAAAGCTGTAAAACAAAGTTTAAATTCATTATTCACTCCAATCATTATTTCTCTCTGTGACTTAACTTCCTCAACTCAGCTCAGCACCCTGTACTGCCTTATGGCTGTTCCATGTTGCCCAGTGCAGTCTCCCTCTCAATTTCATGGGGCATACCCATGTATCATAATTTACTCTTTTCTCAGGTTTTCTTCACTAAAAACTTCATGTGAGGGGTGCCTGGGTGGTTCAGTGGGTTAAAACCTCTGCCTTCGGCTCAGGTCATGGTCTCAGAGTCCTGGGATCGAGCCCCACATTGGGCTCCCTGCTCGGTGGGAAGCCTGCTCCCCACCCCCTTGCCTGCCTCTCTGCCTATTTGTGATCTCTGTCAAATAAATAATGAAAAAAATCTTTAAAAAATTAAAAAAAAATAAAAAACTGCATGTCAGGGGTTCATTCCTACTGAGTCATCCATTAATCACTTCTGTATAGTAATTCCAGTTGGGTCAAGTTTTCAATATTACTACCTCTTAGAGAAAATGCTCTTCTCTCAACCCATAGTGAGGAACATATATATGCCAACAAGCTGGACAACCTAGAAGAAATGGATAAAATCCTGGAAACCTATAACGTACCAAAACAGAATCAGAAAGAAATAAAGGATTTGAATTGACTGATAACTAACAATGAAACTGAATCAGTAATCAAAAAACTCCCAACAAACCAAGTCTAGGGCCACACAGCTTCACAGGTGAACTCTACCAAACACTTAAAGGAGAGATACTACCTACTATTTTCAAACTTTTCCAAAAAGTATAAGAAGGAAAACTTCCATGTTCAGTTTATGAGGCCAACATAGTTGTTTATGAGACACACAGTTTACATCATAAACTAATCACAAATACATATGTCTACATACACACACCTGTGCAACTGAAAAGATTTACAGAATTATACCATTACTTGTGATGCACTTTGATATTTTCTATTATATTGTATTCTATTTAAAAACTTACTGGTTGGGGCCTTCTAAGTGAAGTATCAACTACCAGTGGGTTGATACACTGCAGTTTGACAGTAAGAGGGACTTTGATGCTTTTAATGCAGGCAAATTATAATCATGGAGGAAATTTAAGGAAGCTTCCATCAGAGCACATTTTTGAAAAGAAAGGCTTATGTGTTTGCCTTAAATTATTTGTAGTAATGCCAAAAAAAAAAAAAAAAAAAAAAAAAGGTTGGGGTACCTGACTGGCTCAACAGGAAGAGCATGGGATTCTTGATCTTGGGGTCATGAGTTTGAGACCCACGTTGGGTGTAGAGATTTATTAATTTTTTAAAAGCTGTTAGGTGGGAAATAAAGGCAAAAATGAACCATTGGGATTTCATCAAGATAAAAAGCTTTTGCACAGTAAAGGAAACAGTTGAAAAAAACAAAGACAACCAACAGAATGGGAGAAGATATTTGCAAATGACTTATCAGATAAAGGGCTAGAATCCAAAATTTATACAGAACTTACCAAACTCAACACCTAAAAGACAAATAATCCAGTCAAGAAATGAGCAGAAGACATGAACAGACTTTTCTCCAAGGAAGACATACAAATGACCAACAGACACATGAAAAAAATGCTCAACCTCACTCAGCATCAGGGAAATATGAATCAAAGCCACAATGAGATACTATGTCATACCAGTCAGAATGGCTAAAATTAACAAGTCAGGAAACAACAGATGTTGGTGAGGATGCAGAGAAAGGGGAACCCTCCTACACTCTTGGTAGGAATGCAAGCTGGTGCCGCCACTCTGGAAAACAGTCTAGAGGTTCCTCAAAAAGTTAAAAATAGAGCTACCCTATGACACAGAAATTGCACTAATAGGTATTTACCTAAAGGACACAAACATAGTGATCTGAAGAGTCACCTGCACCCTAATCTTTATAGCAGCAATGTCCACAATAGCCAAACTATGGAAAGAGCCCAGATGTCCATTGGCAGATGAATGGATAAAGAATATGTGGTATATACATAAAATGGAATATTACTCAGCCATCAAAAATGAAATCTTACCATTTGCAATGATGTGGATGGAACTAGAGGGTATTATGCTAAGCAAAATAAGTCAATCAGAGAAAGACAATTATCATGTGATTTCACTCATATGTGGAATTTAAGAAACAAAGCAGGATCATAAAGGAAGAGAGGGAACAATAAAATAAGATAGAATCAGAGAGGGAAACAAACCATAAGAGACTTTTTTAAAAAAAGATTTTATTTATTTGACAGAGAGAGATATCACAAGTAGGCAGAGAAGCAGGCAGAGAGAGAGGGGGAAGCAGGCTCCCTGCTGAGCAGAGAGCCCAATGCAGCGCTCAATCCCAGGACCCTGAGATCATGACCTGAGCCAAAGGCAGAGGCTTAACTCACTGAGCCACCCAGGCACCCCCCTAAGAGACTTTTAATTATAGGTAACAAACTGAGGTTGCTGAGGGGGAGGTGGGTGTGGGGGATGGGGTAACTGGGTGATAATGGGCATTAAGAAGAACATGTGATGTAATGAGCACAGGGTGTTTTATTTTATTTTATTTTATTTTATTTCTTTTCAGCATTTGAGCATTTGTTGTTTATGCACCACAGGAGCACTGGGTGTCATATGCAACTGATGAATAACTGAACTCCATCTTTGAAACTAATGATACATTGTATGTTGATTAAATGAATTTAAATAAAATACAATTTTAAAAAAAGAAAAAAAAAAGGTCTTAGGTAATATGTTAGTGAAATAGCCTGGTATACTTAGGAGAAATATATTATGGTCTTGGTTCCACTAAAAGTAATGGAAAAGATACTAAAGAATAAATCACATGGGGCACCTGAGTGGTTCAGTGGGTTAAAGCCTCTGCCTTCGGCTCAGGTCATGATTCCAGCGTTCTGGGATCAAGCCCTACTTTGGGCTCTCTGCTCAGCGGGGAGCCTGCTTCTTTCTCTCTGCCTGCCTCTGCCTAGTTGTGTTCCCTGTCTATCAAATAAATAAAATCTTTAAAAAAAAGAATAAATCACAGTGTCTAATCTCCAAAAATAAATTTATGAAGTATGCTAAGTGAGAATAACAAGAAATATTCATAAATTTTGATCACAATCTCTCTTCTTGAAGACATTGATATTCTTTACTTATTTGTTAAAGACAATAAATGCCAGTCACTAATCTAAGAGCTTTAAGATCAATTTAACTCTATGTTCATAACAATTCCATGCTGTTGTTGTTTTATGGTTTCTTTGTCTATAAGTGAGGAAACTGAGGCACAGAGACTAAGGAATTTGCCCTACCTTTCCTGGTATGTAAGAGTGTCAGGCAATTGGTTCTTAAATCAATGCTCTCAATCACTACTGTATGGCTACAACTGCCTTTTAGGGGTAAGTCAGTGTTTTGTCCTTTTCCTGGGTTTCTTGTGTCATATTTCTTATTAAGCCACAAGGACTCAGTGATTTCCTACTATATTAATAATGCCAGTGGCTGCTTTTTAGTGAGTACACTGTGCTAAATAACTGTTTTGTTATCTCTTTTTAAACTGTGGTACCCATAAAGTAAATGATTTTATTATTTCTTTGATCATTTTTCACTCTAAGACTACAGGTTAGAAGACTGAGGTTATGTAACTAATCTGAGAGCATGTGTGGATGGTGGAGATTAGTGTCAATCCCAAGTCTCTGTGCTTGAATATGGACTAGGATATGATTTAATTACTATTTAAATCTTGATGTTCACTCTGTCTTCTCAGTTCTCTCTGAACACCATATTTACAATGTAGTTTTTGGATTTTCCTTGTGTTAAGAAACCCTGGGGTGCCTTTCTGTCACATTTGCTCTTCTGTTCTGGTTTTAATTCTAAACCCTGAACCACTACTGACTTTCCATTGCTGCTGCTCTTCTCCCATGGAACTCACAACATGTGGCTAGTGTCTCTCTTGAGGTAGTCACGTTGTCTGCCTTTTGATTATTACATAACTCATTTTTTTGAAACTGTCTTGATTAAAGGGGCTATTTATTTCCACTAGGGAATTTCATTGTTTCAGGTCAGAAGTGGTTTTTTGTTTGTTTGTTTATTTTATCAAACTGCTACCTTTACTCTGGGAAACAAGAACACACTTTCCCTCTAATAGTTTCTATTTTTCTATTATAAACCATTCCCCAAATGCAGAAAAGTATCTGTTTTTACTGCTCCCCACATATGGATTGTGCGTTTATGATTTTCGAATGCTTCAGTAGATCTCAAATATTAATACTAAAACCCATTGGGATGAAAAAACACAGTCTAGATGTTTGCCTTCTTACTGGCATGGATGGGTTACATGGATCTTAGGGCACCAGTACATATTGAATCAAAGATACCAGCTAGCTTACAACTAGTCTGAAATACTAATTTGTTTTGTTCTGTATTTCTAGAATGTAGTTAGAAAAAAATGTGTTGGGGTAAAAGGCAAATATGTTATTTCATAGAGATATAACTATAACCAAGTCAAGTAAATACAACCAAAAATTACACACACACACACACACACACACACACACAAAATTTTAAAATGATACACAGTTACATTTGTGTTTCCTCAAATTGATCAAAAGGATTATTTTAAACATAAAGATATTGTAGATAGCTTTTAAAATATAGCTTATAAAAATGTGTTTCTTAGACTTCTTTCATAACCTATTAGAACCCACTATCACTCCTAACTGCTTTATTGGGCAGGTGTAAAATATTCCCGTAGCTGTTATATGAAGCTTCTGTCTTTTCTCCCATTTACTCTACTTGTGGTGAGCCATTTCTTGGGATGAAGAAGTGGGAGAGGCTTTAAAAATTACTTAGGTTGAAATGGCTCATTTTCAGTATTTTACAAAATGACTCTTAATTGGGACCTGATAGGCTATGTGTGTTTTAGTAGCTGACAAGGACTGAAATCCAACATTTAGTGGGAAAACCATTGAGTATTGGAATACTCAAATCCTAGAGTCCCCTCTGTTACTTAATAACTGTATGATATAAGGCTTCTCATTCTAATCTTTCTCATGTTCCTTCTATCTGAAATGGAGTTCAAAACACCTGCCAGGTCTAACTTTGAAATTTATTCTCAAGAGCAAGTGAGATGTGAGTGATAGAGGTATATAAATAGCAAATGTGATACTCTGATTTTGTTTCTGGATTTAATTTTATTGGAACTCTGAAAGTCATGCAACCTCTCCCCCCAAAATAAGAATATTCACTGTCCCCAACTACTTATCTTTGATTGATCTAAAGTCCTCATATATTCTACAAGTATGTTGAATTAATTGCTTGAATATTATACTGTTCCTTAAGTATTTAAAATAAATACCACCAGAAAATCTTGACAACTTAAAAAATATTGCATACTTTATAGAGTATCTAAAACTTTTCTTGCATTTTAGTAATAAAAAGACAGATTTTTTATATGAGGTTTTGATATAAATCCACACATCAACTTGGAAGGCATGGTTTTAATGCAGCTGCTGTACATTTTCTTCACGCTTATTTGTAATGCCTTTAGTCATTGTTAGGTCTATTATTCAGAAATTTCAAATCTATAATGTGCTGTCATTTTTTATAATTATTTTTTAAGACACTGACATATAATTTAGTGTGTTGATATTTGGTTTTATTCACAGATTTCTCCTTCTGTTCTTTTGCAAATCAATGTGGATAATCTCAAAATAACAGTGACTCTCTTACTCTAAGCATTTTAGATGTGTCATCATATTAATTTTTTGCCCTTTACTATTTCCATTAATTAATTTTGCCCTTTAACTTTTGCTGATCAATGTGGACTAAATTGTAATTGCAACATTTCTATGAAATAATACCAAATTAAGGCTGATAGTGGCATGCTGTGAGTTAGTGAGGGATATTAACATTTTTGAACTTGGTAAGTTGATTTAAAACGAGGTAGACTTAGAACCAACTTCTGATTTATTTTTAAATTGTAAGTGTGAGAATTTTGAATATTACATTATGATTAAAATATTTTTGCAGTGTCAGTTAAATACTAAGGGTTTGGAAACATGTGGCTTTACATGATCTCTATTCCATTTACTGTCATTACAAAGTTAAAATATACAGTGAGGTGAGGAAGGGATTCAGTATCTCATGAATATGTGAATATCTATATTAATTTCCATACATGGATTGAAATATTGATTTTAATATAGATTACTCAATTTGGGGGCTCTTGGATGGTTCTGTCAGTAGAGCATGTGTCTCTTGAACTTGGGGTTGTGGGTTCAAGCTCCATGTTGAGTGTAGAGCTTATTTAAAAAAATAGATTGCCCAATACAGTTGATTATTTATTCATTAAGCAAACATATAATCATTACATATTCTGCACCAGATAATGTACCAGATAGTGAGGGTAGAGGATGAATAAAATTTGTTCCTTCTCCAAAAGAACTCAGATTCTAGTGGAGGAAATGAACACATAGTCATATGTGTACAGTAATATTAGTGCCACATTGGAGGATATGCGTTGGGTACTATGGAAACATAGAGTTTGTATTTTCAGATTTAGGGAAGGGTTTCTGGAACCCCTAACGCCACTAAGCTCTCTCTTCAAAAAAGTCTGGAATATAATTATAAATTGGATACATGGACATGTAACAATAATAAAATGATTTAGAAGATTTTGTAGTCAAAGAAACAGAATCATTCTATTCAATAGCTAATTTGCTTCCTATAGGCAAGCTCTTTTAAATATTTTGGTTTCCATTTCTTTGGTGGTTCCTCCATATTACTAAATTATATGACTAAATCTCCTTGGTGTCTTTTAGTGTTACTTATCATTTTATTACTGCTATGGGTTACTTTTGTGATAATAAATAATGACCTGATACATTGTTAAGAGGTGATAGTATCACCTCTACGGTTTCTTTCATCTTTTGACCTTTATCACTCTCCACCACTTATCTACTTCCCTATTATTTTTATTTCATTATGATTGTTATTTGTAATTTGATATGAGATGTAACCAAGTTTTGCACTCTTTCTGCAATAACTGACTCTTAAAGTTTACATTTCTATGAAAATGCTGGGTCAGGTACTGTGCTATTATGAAATAGATTCTCTTTTAACTATCAAATTTTTAAAAACATCCAAAGATGTATTTTCTCCACACTTGAGTCATGGCTTTTTACACAGCTTTATCTCCACCCCCACCCCCATGCTTTGGGTTAGCAGTTGACTTTTCTTGTTTTAAAAAAGGTAATATGCATTTTCACATATTCCCCCATATCTTCTCAAACTGAGATCTTTTCCCAAATGTCTTCCTCTTGGAACCATAGATAATCCCACTCTTGTCTGAATCAGTTGCTTTCTAGGACTGAGGTATAGCCTCTCTCTAGTCATTTCCTCTAGTGCTTTCCTGGGAGGAATCTGTAGTTTCTAAACCCCATCTCTCCTCTTCCTCTTTCTCTCTCTCTTTTTGTCATTTATTTTTCTAGTCAACATCATAAACTAACTAAGAAAAAGTATGTGGTAAGTACATATCATATAGGCAAAACCCTTTATTCTGCTCTCAGTCTGTGTGTGTGTGTGTGAGTGAGAGAGAGAGAAAGAGAGAGACAGAGAGAGGTGGAGAGATTGGACTGGGTACATCATTCTAGAGTCAAAAAATTTTCTCTGTAAAGTGGAAGACATTGATCTATCTTCTTAGCATTCAGTGTTGGTGATAAGTCTAAATCAACCCATTCTCACTTTTTTTTTAAAGATAACTTGTTTTTAATTTTTGAAGCTTTTATGATCTTCTCTAGGTAGAGATCTTAATTACAATAATTCAGCCTGCCATTTTGTACTTAAAGAGCTCATATCTTTCAACTCAGAGGAACTGGTCTGTTATCTATCCATTAGTGGTAAGCATTATTATATCATGAGGGCCTTATGCATACATTTATTGAGAACTTCAGACTTTATCTTACAGGCATTGAGTGTTTTAATTGAGAAAGTAGTATGATTATGTGAGGGAGATATATTTATGGATTAGAGGTAGGGAGGAAAGTTAGAGGTTGTGAGGATCTGATCTAAAAGGAGAAAGATCACAGTGAAGATGAGGAAGTAAAGAGATGTATAGAAGAAATTTCCAACATTGATGAAAAATATCAAGGCAAGAAGTGTTAAGAACCCAAACAAAATAAATTCAATACAAAAGAAAACAAAAAGTATACCTATGCAAATGGTGATAAAACTTCTGAAAACCACAAATAAAAAGAAAATCTTAAAGGCAGTCAGAAAAAAAAACCATATTACTTTTCAAGGACCTAATAAAGACAAGATAAGATTATCAGCCATTTTCTCTAAAAAGAAAAAAACAACAGTGGAAGCAAGAAAATAATGGAGTGATAATCTTTGAAATGTTAAAATAAATGTGTCATAGCTTATAATTAAAATCTATTTCTACTTTTCTTTTGTTTAATTTTTGTTTAATTTTGTTTAATTTGCTATGCGAATGGGGATGCCACTGTTCATTAAGACAATATTTTCCTGGAATAATGTACAGTTCTGCAAAATTATAAGAGAAGAAAGATTTTATAGCAGAAATAACATTGACTTGAATTCAGGAGGTTTGGAGATTTCTGTGAAAAGTAATAAATTAAAGAAGGTAATGGGTTAGGTAGAGCAGCTAAGAGATTTAAATGCTCACCATTTAGTATGTTCTAAATGGTTAAGAGTCATGTACGATCTCGAAGCAAGAGTCAACACTTTTTTAAAAGATTTATTTATTTGAGAGAGAGAGCAGGGGGAGGGACAGAGGAAGAGGGAGATGAGCAGACTTCCCACATGACCTGGGGTTCATGACCTGAGACAAAATCAAGAGTCATAACTGAACTGACTGAGTCACCCAAGAGTCAAACTTTTAAAAAAACCCCTTATGCTCTAATGTTTAATAATTTCTAAGTCCCTTTTTCATTATCATAAGATAGTTATCATAAGAAAGTTGACTCAGATTAACTGAGGAAATATTTTTAAAACACACTAAGGCCAATAATATAATGAAATGAAAATTATGAAAAGAAGGCTATGTACAATATAGGGTTTATAAGGAGATAGGTCAGAGTGGGTGTTTTCAAGAACTGTTAGAAAGTAAATATGAAAATAATATGCAATTTTATATCCAGGCAGATATTATGAAAACAAAATTGAGAGACAGTACAACATATTGATTAAAGGTATGGGCACTAGAGATAACCTAAGTGAAAATGGCAACTCTTCCAATTATTAGCTGTGTAATATTTGGAAGTTTCTTAACCTATCTGAATTTCAGTTTCTGTATCTATAAAACCTTTTAAATATTGTGGCATAAAATTGTAAGTATTTTTCGAATGTTAGCTGTTATGATAATGTATGTAAAGTTGGCAATGTAAGGTTAGTGTATTCGTAGTAATTATATAATACCTTTTCCTGGCTTTTGGTATTTGGCTTAGGCAAAGGAAGTACCTGAAGAACTTTACCTTCTATATAACAATGAAAGAGTGAAAACAAACAAACAAAATTATTGAATTCCCACTGAATGGTAGGAATTGTGTTGGCATTCCACATATATAATTTTCTTTAACCTAAAAATGAGTTTATAATGTAGGTATTATTTTTGTTATTTTACAAATGAGGAAGCTAGCTTAGAGATGTTAAGTGTCCTACATTATTGTCAATTTAACAAAATGATTTCTTTTATCAATGAGAAAGTGGAGTGAATTTTAGGGAGACTGATTTCCTGGCATGAATCCTAGAAAAAACATAGTAGGTAGTTAAATACCACATAATACTGATTCCTACCTATAGATATAATCACACATCTGTTAACAGTGCTCTGTCCCTCCTGTCTATGGATGATTATTTAGTCTATCTGTTGATTTCTTTTATTTTTACTATCATTATTTGCTATCATTATTAGAGTCAATTCTAAACAGAATTGAAAAGTAGATGAGTTATATCTTTTCATCCTAAGAAATACCTTTCCTTTATGCTTTTTTTAAAAAAAAGATATTATTTATTTATTTGACAGAGAGAGAGAGAGAGAGAGAGGCAATGAGAGAGAACACAAACAGGGGAAGTTGGAGAGGAAGAAGCAGGCTTCCCACTGAGTAGAGAGCCCGATGCGGGGCTGGATCCCAGGACCCTGGGATCATGACCTGAGTGGAAGGCAGCTGCTTAAGGACAGAGCCACCTAGGCACCCCTCCTTTCTTTCAGTAAAACTATTTTTATTCTTTTATTTTAATTTATTTTTATATTTTTCAAAGATTTTATTTTATTTTTTTGTGAGTAAAATACATAAATTTAATTTATATTTATAATATGAGTTGGTTCACACAATTATATATAGAAAGAAGCCCTAGGATTTTCTAACAGTAAAGTGGAGACCCAGAAATCTTGTGGTATAATTCAGTCCAAGTTCAGTGGTCAGAACCAGGTGCATAGAGCAAATTTACCCTTCCTTTGCTTTTTTATTCTATGTAGGCCCTCAGTGTATTGGATGATGCCCTCCTCAATTGATGAGGGGGATCTTCTTTGCCTTTGCTCAGTTTACTGATGCTAGTTTCAGTAGCAATGAAATGCTAATTTCTTCCAGAGGCACCCTCACAGACATACCCATAAATAATGTTTTACCAGGTATCTGGGCATCCCTTAGCTCAATCAAATTGACACACAAAATTAACCATCACAAGTCCACCCCAAGTCAACTTGGTATTTGTATGCAACTTCTTAAATGATACTTAAACTCCAAATAAGACATTAACAAGGTCATAATTCCACTTTACATGATATAACAATTCTGTATGTAACTGAAAATGATGAATCTCTTCTCCGGAAGAGGAAGTAAAGTCCTTGAGTGATATATAAATCTTCTCCTCAAAACCGTAACTTAAATACCATGAAATAAAATTAAGAATACTTATATACTGATATAAAATCAAGAAATTATATGTTACATGACAAAGAAATATGAGAGGAAAGAAAACAAGGTTATTTGCTTAATAGGTGCTTATATACACAGAAACTTATTTATAACAATATTAGCCAATATCTGTGATGACCATCTGGTCCAGTGTGTCATTTAAGGCCTTTATTTCCTTGTTGATCTTTTCCTTGGATGATCTGTCCATTTCAGTGAGGGGCGGTGTTAAAGTTGCCTACTATTATTGCATTATTGTCAATGTGTTTCTTTGATTTTGTTATTAATTGGTTTACATAGTTGACTGGTCCTATGTTAGGGGCATAGATATTTAAAATTGTTAGATTTTTCTTGTTGGACAGAACTTTGAGTATTATATATGTCCTTCTTCATCTCTTATTATAGTCCTTGGCTTAAAATCTAATTGATCTGATATAAGGATTGCCACCCCAGCTTTCTTTTGATGTCCATTAGCATGGTAAATTGTTTTCCACCCCCTCACTTTAAATTTGGGGGTGTCTTTGGGTCTAAAATGAGTTTCTTGTAGACAGCATATTGATGGGTTTTATTTTTTCATCCATTCTGATACCCTGTGTCATTTGATTGGGGCATTTAGCCCATTTACATTCAGGGTAACTATTGAGAGATATGAATTTAGTGCCATTGTATTGCCTGTAAGGTGACTGTTACTGAATATTGTCTCTGTTCCTTTCTGGTCTACTACTTTTAGGCTCTCTCTTTGCTTAAAGGACCCCTTTCAATGTTTCCTGTAGGGATGGTTTGGTGTTTACAAATTCTTTTAATTTTTGTTTGTCCTGGAAGCTTATCTCTCCTATTTTCAATGATAGCCTAGTTGGATATAATATTCTTGGCTGCATGTTTTCTCATTTAGTGCTCTGAATATATCATGCCAGTTCTTTCTGACCTGCCAGGTCTCTGTGGATAAGTCTGCTGCCAATGTAATATTTTTACCATTGTATGTTACATTGTATGTTCTTGTTCCGGGCTGCTTTCAGAATTTTCTCTTTGTTACTAAGACTTATAAGTTTCACTATTAGATGATGGGGTGTGGACCTATTCTTATGGATTTTGAGGGGGGTTCTCTGCACCTCCTGGATTTTGATGCTTGTTCCCTTTGCCGTATTAGGGAAATTCTCTACAATAATTCACTCCAATATACCTTCTGCCCCTCTCTCTCTTTCTTCTTCTTCTGGAATCCCAATTATTCTAATATTGTTTTGTCTTATGGTATCATTTATCTCTCAAATTCTCTCCTTGTGGTCCACTAGTTTTTTGTCCCTCTTTTGCTCAGCTTCTTTATTCTCCATCATTTGATCTTCTATATCACTAATTCTCTCTTCTGCCTCATTTATCCTAGCAGTAAGAGCCTCCATTTTTTATTGAACCTCATTAATAGCTTTTTTGATTTCAGCTTGGTTAGATTTTAGTTCTTTTATTTCTTCAGAAAGGGCTTTTATTTCTCCAGACACGGTTTCTGTAATATCTTCTATGCCTTTTTTGAGCCCAGCTAGCATCTTGAGAGTTATCATTCTGAATTCCTGATCTGACATATTACCAATGTCTGTATTGATTAGGTCCCTAGCCTTCGGTAATGCCTCTTGTTCTCTTTTTTGTGGTGAGTTTTTCTGCCTTCTCATTTTATCCAGATAAGAATACATGAACGAGGGGCACCTGGGTGGCTCAGTGGGTAAAAGCCTCTGCCTTCGGCTTAAGTCATGATCCCAGCATCCTGGGATCGAGCCCTGCATCGGGCTCTCTGCTCAAACAAGGGAGCCTGCTTCCCTTCCTCTCTCTGCCTGCCTCTTTCCCTACTTGTGATCTCTGTCAAATAAATAAATAAAATCTTAAAAAAATATATATATATATGAAAACATATATATATATATATATATATATATATATATGAATGAGAGAATAAAATACTAAAAAGGTGGCAAAGACCCCAGAAAAATGTACACTAACCAAATTAGAAGAGACCCCAAGTTGGGGGGAGAGGAAAGTGGGTAAATAGAAGTTTAAAAAGAAATTTTAAAAAGTATATATTAAAGTGGTGAATAGAACAGAGCCACCCATTTGATTTTGGGTGTATTTTGGTCTCTTAGAAGAAAGTACCTCCCAAAATTTTTTAAAGAAAGAAGGACTAATATATAGAAAATAAGGGTAAGCACAGTGAAGGGATGGAATATGACTATAAAGAGGAAAATTTTTAAAAAATTCTAAAAAAAATAGTAATTGGTAGGATAAATTGGTTGGCAAAAGAAAGAAAAGAAAGTGGGGAGAATTTGCTCAGTCTGGAGACTAGAACAAAGCTCTGTGCTAGATTTAGGGTATATTTTGATCTATCAGAAGAAATTGTATCCCAAAAATTTTTTGAAGAAAAAACTCTATATGTATACAAAAAATAAAGTTAGATACAATGAAGGATAAAATATGACAGTAATAATGAAGGTTTAAAAAGAGTTTTTTTTTTAAGAAAGGTATTGTTAAGATAAACTAGCTAAAAAATGTTAAAAAAGGAAAGAGGAAAAGTTAAAAAAATTAGAATAAGAAAAAAATAAAATTAACAAAATTTAATTAACTTTGCCTGAGTAAATAATCATGAGGAGAAAGCCATGAATTCCATGCTTTGCTTTCCCTCCTCTGGAATTCCGCTGTTCTCCTTGATCAGTGAGCTTGGTCTTGGCTGATCCTCTGGGGGAGGGGCCTGTTGCAGTGATTCTCAAATGTCTTTGCTAGAGGCGAAGTTGCGCTGCCTGGCCAGGGACTAGGCTTGAGTAATCTGCTCGGTTTGGTTCACTCTCAGAGCTTTTGTTGCCTGAGCACTTTCCGTAGAACTCTGGAGGACAGGAATGAAGATGGTGGCCTCCTAGTCTCCATCCCGGAGGAGCTGAGAGCTCGGGGCCCCACTCCTCAGTGCGCCCTTGGAGAAAAGTGCTCAATCACCCCCATCTCACTGGTCTCTGGCCACGATCCAAGCTTACCCAGTCTGTGACCAAATGTTTTTGTCTCTGGCACACAGCCCCATTTGGAGTCTCCAAACCCAGCAGATTCCTACTTCCAGAGAAGGAAGGTGAGTCTCCATGGATCTGCCACTTGTGGGGTCCCTTCTCAAGAGCAGTGGTCCAACTGTGCCACAGATGACAGTTTAAGGTAAACCGGAGCTGAGAGCTCACTCCTCGGCTCTGTCTCTGTAGCCAGCTTCCCTGTTCTAATAACCGTGAGCTCTGCTGCACTCAGACACCCCCGTTCCTTCTGTGACCATGCGGGACCTGAGACCACACTGTCCCCGCAAGGGCTCCACCTGCTCCTTATCCTCTGGAGCAATGTCCCTCAGGGGAGCAGAGTTTTAAAAGTTCAAATTTTGTGCTCCATTGCTCAACCGTCTGCTGGGAGCCAACCCCTCCCCCTGCTGTCTATCTTCCCATTGCTTTGGATTCACTTCTCCACACGTCCTACCTTTCAAAAAGTGGTTGATTTTCTTTTTCTAGAATTGCTGCTCTTCTACTCTTTTTTTTTCATTTTTTTCCAATTTACTTATTTTCAGAAAAACAGTATTCATTATTTTTTCACCACACCCAGTGCTCCATGCAATCCGTGCCCTCTATAATACCCACCACCTGGTACCCCAACCTCCCACCCCCCCCGCCACATCAAACCCCTCAGATTGTTTTTCAAAGTCCATAGTCTCTCATGGTTCACATCCCCTTCCAATTTACCCAAAAGCACATACCCTCCCCAATGTCCATAACCCTACCCCCCTTCTCCCAAGCCCCCTCACCCCAGCAACCCACAGTTTGTTTCGTGAGATTAAGAGTCACTTATGGTTTGTCTCCCTCCCTATCCCATCTTGTTTCATGGATTCTTCTCCTACCCACGTAAGCCCCCATGTTGCATCACCACTTCCTCATATCAGGGAGATCATATGATAGTTGTCTTTCTCTGCTTGACTTATTTTGCTAAGCATGATACGCTCTAGTTCCATCCATGTTGTCGCAAATGGCAAGATTTCGTTTCTTTTGATGGCTGCATAGTATTCCATTGTGTATATATACCACATCTTCTTGATCCATTCATCTGTTGATGGACATCTAGGTTCTTTCCATAGTTTGGCTATTGTGGACATTGCTGCTATAAACATTTGGGTGCACGTGCCCCTTTGGATCACTACGTTTGTATCTTTAGGGTAAATACCCAGTAGTGCAATTGCTGGGTCATAGGGCAGTTCTATTTTCAACATTTTGAGGAACCTCCATGCTGTTTTCCAGAGTGGTTGCACCAGCTTGCATTCCCACCAACAGTGTAGGAGGGTTCCCCTTTCTCCGCATCCTCGCCAGCATCTGTCATTTCCTGACTTGTTGATTTTAGCCATTCTGACTGGTGTGAGGTGATATCTCATTGTGGTTTTGATTTGTATTTCCCTGATGCCGAGTGATATGGAGCACTTTTTCATGTGTCTGTTGGCCATCTGGATGTCTTCTTTGTAGAAACGTCTGTTCATGTCCTCTGCCCATTTCTTGATTGGATTATTTGTTCTTTGGGTGTTGAGTTTGTTAAGTTCTTTATAGATTTTGGACACTAGTCCTTTATCTGATATGTCGTTTGCAAATATCTTCTCCCATTCTGTCAGTTGTCTTTTGATTTTGTTAACTATTTCCTTTGCTGTGCAAAAGCTTTTGATCTTGATGAAATCCCAATAGTTCATTTTTGACTTTGCTTCCCTTGCCTTTGGTGATGTTCCTAGGAAGATGTTGCTGTGGCTGAGGTCGAAGAGGTTGCCTCCTGTGTTCTCCTCAAGGATTTTGATGGATTCCTTTCTCACATTGAGGTCCTTAACCCATTTTGAGTCTATTTTTGTGTGTGGTGTAAGGAAATGGTCCAATTTCATTTTTCTGCACGTGGCTGTCCAATTTTCCCAACACCATTTATTAAAGAGGCTGTCTTTTTTCCATTGGACATTCTTTCCTGCTTTGTCAAAGATTAGTTGACCATAGAGTTGAGGGTCTATTTCTGGGCTCTCTATTCTGTTCCATTGATCTATGTGTCTGTTTTTGTGCCAGTACCATGCTGTCTTGATGATGACAGCTTTGTAATAGAGCTTGAAGTCCGGAATTGTGATGCCACCAACTTTGGCTTTGTTTTTCAATATCCCTTTGGCTATTCGAGGTCTTTTCTGGTTCCATATAAATTTTAAAATTATTTGTTCCATTTCTTTGAAAAAGATGGATGGTACTTTGATAGGAATTGCATTAAATGTGTAGATTGCTTTAGGTAGCATAGACATTTTCACAATATTTATTCTTCCAATCCAGGAGCATGGAACATTTTTCCATTTCTTTGTGTCTTCCTCAATTTCTTTCATGAGTACTTTATAGTTTTCTGAGTATAGATTCTTAGCCTCTTTGGTTAGGTTTATTCCTAGGTATCTTATGGTTTTGGGTGCAATTGTAAATGGGATTGACTCCTTAATTTCTCTTTCTTCTGTCTTGTTGTTGGTGTAGAGAAATGCAACTGATTTCTGTGCATTGATCTTATATCCTGACACTTTACTGAATTCCTGTACAAGTTCTAGCAGTTTTGGAGTGGAGTCTTTTTGGTTTTCCACACATAATATCCTATCATCTGCAAAGAGTGATCGTTTGACTTCTTCTTTGCCGATTTGGATGCCTTTAATTTCCTTTTGTTGTCTGATTGCTGAGGCTAGGACTTCTAGTACTATGTTGAATAGCAGTGGTGATAATGGACATCCCTGCCGTGTTCCTGACCTTAGTGGAAAAGCTTTTAGTTTTTCTCCATTGAGAATGATATTTGCGGTGGGTTTTTCATAGATGGCTTTGATGATATTGAGGTATGTGTTCTCTATCCCTACACTTTGAAGAGTTTTGATCAGGAAGGGATGCTGTACTTTGTCAAATGCTTTTTCAGCATCTATTGAGAGTATCATATGGTTCTTGTTCTTTCTTTTATTGATGTGTTGTATCACATTGACTGATTTACGGATGTTGAACCAACCTTGCAGCCCTGGGTAAAATCCCACTTGGTCGTGGTGAATAATCCTTTTAATGTACTGTTGAATCCTATTGGCTAGTATTTTGGTGAGAATTTTCGCATCTGTGTTCATCAAGGATATTGGTCTATAGCTCTCTTTTTTGATGGGATCCTTGTCTGGTTTTGGGATCAAGGTGATGCTGGCCTCATTAAATGAGTTTGGAAGTTTTCCTTCCATTTCTATTTTTTGGAACAGTTTCAGGAGAATAGGAATTAGTTCTTCTTTAAATGTTTGGTAGAATTCCCCCGGGAAGCCGTCTGGCCCTGGGCTTTTGTTTGTTTGGAGATTTTTAATGACTGTTTCAATTTCCTTACTGGTTATGGGTCTGTTCAGGCTTTCTATTTCTTCCTGGTTCAATTTTGGTAGTTTATATGTTTCTAGGAATGCATCCATTTCTTCCAGATTGTCAAATTTGTTGGTGTAGAGTTGCTCATAGTATGTTCTTATAATAGTTTGTATTTCTTTGGTGTTAATTGTGATCTCTCCTCTTTAATTCATGATTTTATTTATTTGGGTCCTTTCTCTTTTCTTTTTGATAAGTCTGGCCAGGGGTTTATCAATTTTATTAATTCTTTCAAAGAACTAGCTCCTAGTTTCGTTGATTTGTTCTATTGTTTTTTTGGTTTCTATTTCATTGATTTCTGCTCTGATCTTTATGATTTTTCTTCTCCTGCTGGGCTTAGGGTTTCTTTCTTGTTCTTTCTCCAGCTCCTTTAGGTGTAGGGTTAGGTTGTGTACCTGAGACCTTTCTTGTTTCTTGAGAAAAGCTTGTACCGCTATATATTTTCCTCTCAGGACTGCCTTTGTTGTGTCCCACAGATTTTGAACCGTTGTATTTTCATTAACATTTGTTTCCATGATTTTTTTCAATTCTTCTTTAATTTCCCGGTTGACCCATTTATTCTTTAGAAGGATGCTGTTTAGTCTCCATGTATCTGGGTTCTTTCCAAACTTCCTCTTGTGGTTGAGTTCTAGCTTCAGAGCATTGTGGTCTGAAAATATGCAGGGAATGATCCCAATCTTTTGATACCGGTTGAGTCCTGATTTAGGACCGAGGATGTGATCTATTCTGGAGAATGTTCCATGAGCACTAGAGAAGAATGTGTATTCTGTTGCTTTGGGATGAAATGTTCTGAATATATCTGTGATGTCCATCTCATCCAGTGTATCATTTAAGGCCTTTATTTCCCTGTTGATCTTTTGCTTGGATGATCTGTCCATTTCAGTGAGGGGAGTGTTAAGGTCCCCTACTATTATTGTATTATTGTTGATGTGTTTCTTTGATTTTGTTATTAATTGGTTTATATAGTTGGCTGCTCCCACGTTGGGGGCATAGATATTTAAAATTGTTAGATCTTCTTGTTGGACAGACCCTTTGAGTATGATATAGTGTCTTTCCTCATCTCTTATTATAGTCTTTGGCTTAAAATCTAATTGATCTGATATAAGGATTGCCACTCCTGCTTTTTTCTGATGTCCATTAGCATGGTAAATTCTTTTCCACCCCCTCACTTTAAATCTGGAGGTGTCTTCGGGCTTAAAATGAGTTTCTTGGAGGCAACATATAGATGGGTTTTGTTTTTTTATCCATTCTGATACCCTGTGTCTTTTGATTGGGGCATTTAGCCCATTAACATTCAGGGTAACTATTGAGAGACATGATTTTAGTGCCATTGTATTGCCTGTAAGGTGACTGTTACTGTATATTGTCTCTGTTCCTTTCTGATCTACCACTTGTAGGCTCTCTCTTTGCTTAGAGGACCCCTTTCAGTATTTCCTGTAGAGCTGGTTTGGTGTTTGCAAATTCTTTCAGTTTTTGTTTGTCCTGGAAGCTTTTAATCTCTCCTTCTATTTTCAATGATAGCCTAGCTGGATATAGTATTCTTGGCTGCATGTTTTTCTCGTTTAGTGCTCTGAAAATATCATGCCAGCTCTTTCTGGCATGCCAGGTCTCTGTGGATAAGTCAGCTGCCAATCTAATACTTTTACCATTGTATGTTACAGACTTCTTTTCCCGGGCTGCTTTCAGGATTTTCTCTTTGTCACTAAGGCTTGTAAATTTTACTATTAGGTGACGGGGTGTGGGCCTATTCTTATTGATTTTGAGGGGCATTCTCTGAACCTCCTGAATTTTGTTGCTCGTTCCCTTTGCCATATTGGGGAAATTCTCCCCAATAATTCTCTCCAGTATACCTTCTGCTCCCCTCTCTCTTTCTTCTTCTTCTGGAATCCCAATTATTCTAATGTTGTTTTGTCTTATGGTGTCACTTATCTCTCGAATTCTCCCCTCATGGTCCAGTAGCTGTTTGTCCCTCTTTTGCTCAGCTTCTTTATTCTCTGTCATTTGGTCTTCTATATCGCTAATTCTTTCTTCTGCCTCATTTATCCTAGCAGTGAGAGACTCCATTTATGATTGCACCTCATTAATAGCTTTTTTGATTTCAACTT
This sequence comes from Neogale vison, assembly GCF_020171115.1. NCBI lineage: Eukaryota > Metazoa > Chordata > Mammalia > Carnivora > Mustelidae > Neogale > Neogale vison. The sequence continues at coordinate 68,267,544 of NC_058103.1, forward strand.
GGTTAGATTTTAGTTCTTTTATTTCTCCAGAAAGGGCTTTTATATCTCTGGAGAGGGTTTCTCTAATATCTTCCATGCCTTTTTCAAGCCCGGCTAGAACCTTGAGAATCGTCATTTTGAACTCTAGATCTGACATATTACCAATGTCTGTATTGATTAGGTCCCTAGCCTTCGGTACTGCCTCTTGTTCTTTTTTTTGTGGTGAATTTTTCCGCCTTGTCATTTTGTCCAGATAAGAGTATATGAAGGAGCAAGTAAAATACTAAAAGGGTGGCAACAATCCCAGGAAAGTATGCTTTAACCAAATCAGAAGAGATCCCAAATTGTGAGGGGGGATTTCTTCCCCCTCACGATTGGGTGAGGGATCTCCTCTGATTGGGATCTCCTCTGATTGGGAACTCCCAATCTCTTCTGATTGGGATCTCCTCTGATTTGGGGATAAAAAGAGGTTCAAAAAGAAAGAAAGAAAAAAAAGAAAAAAAAGAATTAAAAAAAGAGATGGAATTAAAAATTCAATCAAGAATTAAAAAAAGAATTAAAAAAAGAGATTGAAGAGATTGGGATCTCTTCTGATTTGGGGATAAAGAGAGGTTCAAAAATAAAGAAAGAAAAAAAGAAAAAAAAAGAATTAAAAAAAGAAAACGAATAAAGAAAAGTATAAAAAAGAAAGAAATATATATATATATATTAGATAAACTAGTTAAAAAACGTTAAAAAAGAAAAGGGTAAAAGTTTAAAAAAATTTTAGCAGAAGGAGAGAAAAAAAAATGAAAAAGAAAAAAATTAAATTAACTGCAAGACTAAAAAATCACAGGGAGAAAGCCATGAGTTCCGTGGTTTGTTTTCTCCTCCTCTGGAATTCTGCTGCTCTCCTTGGTATTGAAACTGCAGTCCTTGGTAGGTGAACTTGGTCTTGCCTGGATTTCTTGTTGATCTTCTGGGGGAGGGGCCTGGTGTAGTGATTCTCAAGTGTCTTTGCCCCAGGCGGAATTGCACCGCCCTTACCAGGGGCCGGGCTGAGTGATCCGCTCGGCTTTGCTTTCAGGAGCTTTTGTTCCCTGAGCGCTTTCCGTAGAGTTCCGGAGGACGGGAATACAAATGGCAGCCTCCTGGTCTCTGGCCCAGAGAAGTCGAGAGCCCGGGGCCCCGCTCCCCAGTGCGCCCTCAGCGAACAGCTCCTAGTAACTCCCGTCTGCCTAACCTCCGGCCGCGCTCCGAGCTCACCGAGCCTGCGACTGGTTCAAGGCAACATGGAGCTGTGAGCTTACTGTCCGCTCTGTCTCTGTAGCCGGCTTTCCTGTTCCAATATCCGCAAGCTCTGCAACACTCAGACACCCCCGATCCTTCTGTGACCCTGCGAGACCTGAGGCCACGCTGACCCCACGTGGGCTTCGTCCCAGTTTAGCCTCTGTAGCGATGTCCCTCAGTGGAACAGACTTTTAAAAGTCTTGATTTTGTGCTCCGTTGCTCCGCTGCTTGCCGGGAGCCGGCCCCTCCCCCCGGGGTTTATCTTCCCGTCGCTTTGGATTCACTTCTCCGCCAGTCCTACCTTTCAGAAAGTGGTTGTTTTTCTGTTTCTAGAATTGCTGTTCTTCTTCTCTTCGATCTGCCGATGGATTTGCAGGTATTTGCAATCTTTAGATAAGCTCTCTAGCTGATCTCCTGCTAGCTGAAGTAGTCTCAGCCTGCTACTTCTCCGCCATCTTGACTCCTCCTCGCTCTTCTACTCTTTGATCTCCCATTGGGCTTGTAGGTGTTCAGAATGGTTTGATAACTATCTAGCTGAACTCCTGCGACCTGATGTCATCTCAGTCTGCTACTCCTCCACCATCTTGACTCTCCTCTAAAGATTTTATTTTTAAGTGAAAATAAAATGTGGGAAAAGTCCAATGTGGGGCTTGAACTTACAACTCTAAGATCAAGAGTTGCTCACTCCACCGACAGAACCTTTCAGATGCCTCAGTAAATACTATTTTTAGAAGAACATCTGAAATCACTTATAACTAGGTGTAAATTCAGTTTGTTTTTCCTACTCCTCAGAAGATTATCTCAGATCTTATCTATGCTTTATCAGACATTTTATTCTATTAAAAGAAGTCTAGGCCTTTTTGAATAAGCAAGGATTACTTTGGGAAGTTGGGAAGTGATCTTTTTAGGAATTCCTGAAATATAACAAATTGGGTTGGAATTAATTCACCTATATATCAAACAAACCCTAAGATACAACAGAAATCTAAACTGGTTATTAATATCTTCTTGTTGAAAATTATTTAAATGATTAAAAAAAATCAACTGTTACTTTATATAAGCCTTTACTTTTTTGGTCACCAGACTATACCCTAAAGCAATGCAGAAGTTTCAAGTTTTTATATAAAGTCAAATCATGAAACTTAATTGTATGCCACTGAATTTAGGTATTTTTTTTCCTTAATATTATTTAATGTTCAGTTAGCATTTAAAAATTCTATTAGTCTGCAAATTTCCCAGATTATGTCATACTTTTTTTAGCCTATTTTTGGAATCAGAGTCCAAATAAGATACAATCATTAATATTAGTTTATAAATTTTGTAGATCTCTTTTTTTTTTCAATTTATTTATTTTCAGAAAAACATTATTCATTATTTTTTTCGGTATATTAGTGGGGTTGGCTTTTAGCTTGTACTTAATATATGAATGCCTTGCCACTCTCAGTTAGAGTCAGGCTTATGTTGATCAAGAATAATTGGGGCAGTTGGCTGGCTCAGTCAGTAGAGCATGTGACTCTTGATCTTAGATTCATGAGTTCAAGCTCCATGTTAGGCATAGAAATTACTTTTAAAAAATGAAGATAAGTACTCATGCTGGTATTTCTTAGATAGCTTCCATGATTAGGAAATACTGGTCTCTACGAGTTAGGGTTTGAGTAGGATGCTATAACAAAGAGAACCATGATTCAGTAAGCTAAATAAAATAGAACTTGATTTCTCTTTTACATACAGTTCTAACTGAGTGGCTCAGCTCTATTCTATGAAGTTATTCAGAGATCCAGGTTCTTTCTTTCTGTTGCCCTGTCATCCCCTAGAGCTGCCATCCTCTGCATGATAGAGGAAGGGTCTTTGTAAATCCCAACTGATAATAAGGAGAAAGACAACATGGTGGGTATATAGTCATGGTCCCAAGACTTAGGTCCATAAGAGGCACATATCGCATTATATTCTATGGAGAAAAAGAGTCATAGGACTTCATTATGAAAAGGAGCTGGAAAATTCTGTTTAGTTCTGGGTCTAGGCTTAAAGAGAAAATAGATTTTGGTAGACAACTAACAGTTTTTGGTGTGTGCTGTTTCTGTTGATCATGGTAAGGTTTCCTTATTATAAGCAGCTTTTTTTTCCTGAAAAGGGCAAAATTGATACAATTTTTGTATGGACCCTTAAACTGGAGAAATAATACCACCTTTATTTTTCTGCAGACTGTGTGCATTACTACATCCTGACTATAATGGTGAGAAATTATAATCTTTCTTTGAATAGGATCATTTCTAGTCTTTTTAAAAAAAACTTATTTGATCTCAGAAGAATAGGAAGCAATATAAAAAATTGTGATTTACCTATGTCTTGTGAATCTTTTTCTAGTTCTTTTTATTTAGAGGGAAAAAAGCCATCTTCTATTACTAGCTCTGCAATGAAAAATAAATTCTTTTTTTTTTAAAGATTTTATTTATTTATTTGACAGATCACAAGTAGGCAGAGAGGCAGGCAGAGAGAGAGAGAAGGGAGGAAGCAGGCTCCCCGCTGAGCAGAGAGCCCGATACGGGGCTCGAACCCAGGATCTTGGGATCATGACCTGAGTGAAGGCAGAGGCTTTAACCCACTGATCCACCCAGGCGCCCCTTTTTAAAAAAGATTTTATTCGTTTATTTGACAGGCAGAGATCACAGGTAGTCAGAGAAGCAGGCACCAGGCGGGGTGGAGCAGGATCCCCACCGAGCAGAGAGACCAATGTGGGGTTCAATCCTAGGAGCCTGGGATCATGACCAGAGCTGAAGGCAGGAGCTTTAACCCACTGAGCCACCCAGGTGCCCCATGTGTACTCTTATAAAATAATTTAGAGTACAGGTAATTTTTTTTAAGATTTTATTTATTTATTTGACAGAGATCACAAGTAGGCAGAAAGGCAGATAGAGAGGGGGAGGGAGAAGCAGGCTCCCCACTGAGCTGAGAACCCGATGTGGGGCTGGATCCCAGGACCCTGAGATTATGACCTGAGCCAGAGGCAGATGCTTTACTCCACTGAGCCACCCAGGTGCCCCTAGAGTACACATAGCTTTTAATGAGAGGTTTACCAGGGAAATAAAACACAAGGCATTCTTTATGGTTAAAAACTCATTCTTCAAATGAGATAGGTTATTAGATACAATATAGATAGAAAGAAAAGTGAATGGTGTCCATTTGTGCAAGGTAGTGATTATTCTCATAATTTTATAGTCTGACCAAATTTATGTTTTATGTAACATGAATTTTTGTGTGTAACAAGACTCCAACAGACCCAAGAAACCCCTCATTACCCATTATCATCTCCACTTACTAGTGTATGCTTAAATTCTCAATTAGAAATTACTTGTTTTGGCTGAAGTGTTTGCCTTGCTAAAACTCAACTATCTCTGGGAAATTAACTCTTTAAGCCCTATAATCATTTTATATTTTATTTTGGCTGAATTTGTTCTTGAGTTTCTTGAGGTTTCACTTTGATATGAGCAAGCAGGATGCTTGAAGTAGCTGTGAGCAAGTCCACTGAATAGGGAAATGGCCACAAAAAAGATTTTTTGCTTGAAAGGTGAGTTTAATTTGTGGAATTGTTGTTCACGGAGGGCCCTTTGAGTTCTAACTGATTTTTAAAGGATAAACTAGAGCTGATCATTCCCACTAAAAGAGTTTATTATGTGCAAAAGGCATGCAACATTCATGAATTTTTAGTCCTCACTTCTTAGAAAATTATTTTAGAATATTTTAGAATATTCTAGATATCTTAGAATATTCTAATATTGTAGAATATTTTAGAAAATTATTATTGATAATTTAATGAGAAAAGAAAAAAACAACCTCATGGACAAAATCATAGTGAATTGACAATATTATGATTTAATTTTCATTAATCATGCTAAAAGTTTTGATGAAGAGATTTTTAAAATTTATAAAGCATGTTAATGATAAAATATATTAGTGATAAATCCAAAAGATTGGTGAAATAGGATTTAAGTATATACTTTTGTTAATAAGAATATTGATTGATTGTGGATATTCTGAGGTTATCAATCAAATGTTAACATTTATTTTCAGCCCTGAGCTTAAAAAAAAAATTGCAGATAAGATGGCTTGGTGATGAGGGAAGAGCTTTCCCCCTAAGTGGACAAAAAATAGTAACTGCCTGTTTTGAGATTTTCTGAATGAGCTTTCCCCCTAACTGGACAAAAAATAGTAACTGCCTCTTTTGAGATTTTCTGAATGTTTCTGAATGTAAAAAAAAAAAAAGAAAGAAGAAAAAAAGAAAGTTTAAAATTTGTATTGGGTAATTCTCACTTTAAATTGGAAAATTGGATTCAAGACATTGTCATAATTGCCAATAACTGTTCTGTGTGAATCCTTGGAACTCTAGTTTTAGATTTAGATCTAACTGATAATTGCATTGTCAACTCTGGTAAAGTGATGGGTCATGTTTTATTAACATTTCTGTACCTAGTTTCTGGCGTGTAGTAACCAAAAAGTAAATGTTCAATGGATATTCAATACTTCCTTAGTAGATTAAAATTCAATATTAATTCATAAATAATTATTGATTTATTTCTTATGTGCTATGTACTAAAGAAGAGCCAGAGATGAATAAAACAAATGGTCCAGTTAACATAAGAGAGATGAGAAAAGTGCTAATATAACTATAATATTAAGTGGGGTAAGGTGAGTATCCTGAGATAAATGTAAACACTATATAATAGAGATGCAAAGGGCAGAGAGCTTGCACAGAGTTTGGAGACAGGGTGGCCTTCAGGAGAATGTGATATTTAAGGCTGAACCTTGAAAGGTGGTCATGCAGCTGCATGGTGGATTGGAAGGGTAGTCATGGCAGAGAATATATTTTATATAAATTATCAGTGCAAATCAGACTGTAATCCACCTCTGAATGGCCATAGCTATTCTACAGCAATTGGGTCACAATATGTATTAATAATTTCATATTAAGTTGTTACCCTCATTCTCTCCACTAAAGTATAAACCTTTTAAGGGCTGTATATATGTTGGTACATCTTGTATCCTATGTTAAATCTATGAATGCTCTGTACACAAAAATATTTTAAAAATTTACTTTGCAACTTTCAAATTACCAAAGATTTTATAGTTTCACTATTTTTAAAAAAGATTTTATTTATGTATTTGAGAGTGAAAGAGCAAGAAAGAGTGAGAGACAGCACACAAGCAGGAGCAGAGGGAGGGGAAGAAGGAGAAGTAGACTTCCTGCTGAGCAGGAAGTTTGACGCAGGGCTTGATCTCAGGACCCTAGGGTCATGACCTGAGAACCTAAGGTAGTCACTTAACCCACTGAGATTCCTTAGTTTCACCATTTGTTTTAGATTTACTTTTTGACAACCAAAATAGCTCCTCAAAAATGATATATAATCATTCATTTCTAGAACAACAGGTAAGGGCTAAAGCACTGGAATTAGGACTGCCATTTTTAAATTACTGGTTTAACTACTTACCAGTAGTGGAATTGTGGCAATTTATTAACCACAGAGGATTCTGGTTTTCTCAACTAGAAAAGAGAATGGTAATCATATTTATCATCCAGGGCTCTGTGATAGATTAAAGATGGCCATAAATACTTTGCTACCCCTTCCTTTGAGAGGGGAAGTCCAGTTTTCATCTCTTTGAACGTGAGTTGGCCTTTGTGATGCTCTTAATGAATAGATTGCAAAGGAAGTGAGATTCTGGGACTTTTGAGGCTGGATCCAACGCTCTGCAACTTTTGCTCATCCCCTTTTGAATTCTTGCTCTTGGAAATCTGTCTCTTAGAGTCCTTAGCCAATCATACAAGAAATTTGATTACCCTGAGGCAGCCATGTTGGAGATACCATGTGTAGGTGCTCTGGTTACCAGTACCTGCTGAACTCAGCTTCCCAGCCATTCTGGCCAAGGCACCTGACATGTATGTTAAGCCTCTGGCACCCTTCAGAACAGTCCATCTCCCAACTGAATGCCATATAGTGACCTCGGTTGACTCCATGTGGAGTATCAGTATCACCAGTTCTAACACTATCTGACATTTTAACCTGATTTCTTTAATCATGAAATGTAATAAATGGCTGTTGCTTTAAAACACCAAGTTTTGGTTTGGCTTACTAATAACAACAAAAACTAGAACAGGCTATTATGAAGATTAAAATGATTTAATGTACATAAAACACTTAGCACATCGCCTGGCATATAGTAAATATTTCACAAATATTTTTTTGCTCTTATGGTATTATTATAATATAACCACAATTATGAACTCTCTGTGTGTGTGTGTGTGTGTGTGTGTTTGTGATTTGCAAGGACTGAGAAAATAAACACAAATGAAAGGCAATAATATGATGCACTTTCATATAAAATAGCCTTTGTTAAATTTTCATTCTGTAAGGAATTCTTGTTTTTTTCTGGCTAAGCATTAAATAATGAGTTTTTTTTCCTTAAGGTGCTCCCCCCCAGACTTTTTCTCACATTACTCTATATCATCCATCTCAACAGCCCATCTGAATGATCTTCACTACTTCGTTAACTTCAGTTTCTATCATTTGTTAATGCAACCCAAATCTTTACCTTTAGCCAACCTATTTTTCAACTTTAGATGTGGATGTTCAGTTGCTTACTGAAAATCTTCACCTAAATGTACCATATGGCAAAAATGAACTCCTCAGCTCCTCATTCTTTCCCCTCCAATTTCCCTTGTTCACTAACCACTCAAGTGCTAAAGTAAAAATCTGAGTTTTTAGTAAAAAATATGACCTGAGATCACAACTTATATTTGTTACATGTTTGTTGCAATAGGATCCTGTTTGTTGACAGTAATTGAAAAGTTTGAGGCTTTTATAACCTAGTTTGTGTACTATGATACAGGAATTTCTATTTTGTGTGAAGGAACAATGTATATAAATAGTGAAGAACACTTTGTAAGGTATGTGATATTTGGGATGTACTAAGGAAACTACAATAGTTTAGCAAACGTTGGGAATTAGACCTTTTCTATCTTTTGTTTGTTCTTCACGCTCAAGTCTATAGAAGTTTGTGACTACAGGCATTCATCCAAATTTTAATTTAAAGGATGTCAAACAGCCATATAGAATTCATCTGTCTATACTTTCTTTTCTTTTTTCCCCTCAGTTCAAGTTTAATAGAAACAACAAAAGATCAAAAGTGATGCCCCACTACAGCATATATCAGTTGACCTGCCACATAGAACAGCTCAGGCCATTCTCCCTGAAAGAAGAAAGCTGGCCTCCCCAGGCCCTGCAGGAAAGGCTGTCCTATACCACATCTGCACTGTCTAAAGTTGTGTGTTTTAAGCATGACCACAATAGTATAAAAGAGCTTCTGTCTTCATGGCTTTCCTCTGCAGCCGGGCCCTAAAATGGCCCAGTGCTCACTTCTGTTTGGAGAAATATTCTTTGCTTTTCCGGACATCAGGCTTCCAGCCAGCAGGGCACACTTCCTCATGCTTCGCAGTTAAGTGGAAGGCTCAAGAGTCTCATCCACAGACTGGCCCCCTAGGAGACATTCACAGTGACTGCTGAAGGATACCTTTATCATCAGTGGTAAAGAGGTCCCTGAAAAAGATGTCTCCATCACCCTCTAAGGCTCCATTGTCCTGAGTGATGGTATGCTTGGGGTCTGATACCAAGGGACTGTGCGTGGGTCCTAGGCCTCCTTGTTTCTTGAGTGTGATGACCTGTGCCAGGCAGTAGAAATGAGAATCCGCAGAAGCACCAATCAACTTGGCAGTTGGGTTTCTTAAATTCTTCTGCCCTGTCATTGAGAGCAATGATCTCTGTGGGGGCACACAAAGGTGAAATGAAGAGGGTAAAAGAAGAGCACCATATAGTTTCCTTTGTAGGCAGATATGCTGATGTCTTTGGACTGGCCATCTGGCATAACAACCATGGCTTTGAAGTTGGGGGCAGGTTGCCCAATTTTAACATTCTCTGAAGACATCTTACCATTGGCACCTCTAAGAGCACTTCGAAGACCAGTCAGGAGGAAGACACTGTCTATATATTTCTTCTTTTTTTTTTTTTAAGATTTTATTTATCTATTTGACAAAGAGAGATCACAAGTAGGCAGAGAGGCAGGCAGAGAGAGAGGAGGAAGCAGGCTCCCTGCTGAGCAGAGAGGCCGATGCGGGGCTTGATCCCAGGACCCTGAGACCATGACCTGAGCTGAAAGCAGAGGCTTTAACCCACTGAGCCACCCAGGCGCCCCTGTCTATATATTTTTAATCTTTGGTACTGTTAGCAGTAGTAAAGCCCATTATTTTTCCTAGTTGGCACACAATAGCTTTCTTCTCTTCACAGCTTTGTCAAAAGCAGACATTATTCTACACTAGCCATGTGTCCAGTTCCACATGAATACTCAAAATCTTGAGATTTTAAATCAAATTTAATCACCTGCTTAGACTTAAGTATTTCCTGTCTCCTATTGTCATTTTTAATATAATTTTTATTTGGATTTTAGTATACCTTTATGATAATTTATGCTGCTCTGATCTTTAGTTCCCGGAAATAATTGTAGCAAAAATTTCTGTGGCTTAAATTTAGAAAGTACTCTTTCTGTTGAAGATTTACCATATATGCTACCATAGTTAAAGAGTAAAGGCTTGCAGGAAAATTATACTTGTTAAGCTTGTTTTATCCAGTGGCTGCCCTGCAACTTAAAAAAAATTCACATTTGTCATGCTATTTACTCTTTAGTTTGAAAGACTTAGAACTTTAAAACTGATACTTTAATTTCATGAATGCCTTTTCTACTGCACTGACTCAGTGAGAGAGGAAATCTTTTATGTGTATACTTTCCACTTGGGTACACTACATAAGAGTCTTTTTTCTCTTTCTTAAACAGCTTCCCTAATTGTTCACTATTGCCTTAGATGATTTCTGAAATTCCTTGACAATCAGTCTTAGGTGGGCTTGCTTTCTGAAGGTGAGACTTTCTCCTTTCACTGCCCACATTCAGACATTACCAAATCTGTCTGTCGTATTTCTTTTGACTCTTTGCTTTTTCCTTTCCTTTTTTACATTGCAGTCTTTGTCTTGCCAATGCTCTTTCAGCTTAGTAGAATATTACTTTTGTGTTCCCACAATGACTTTATAAGAAAATTTATCCATTAGAGGATAGCTGTATACCTCAGAATGTTCATTAACAGATTATTTTGCACAGGTTTCCTTTAGCCTGAAATCTTCACCTCAGATGGGTTCCAAATATCCTTGAGTTTCCAGAAATTCATCAGTTGTATAAAATAAAGCATATCTGTAACAAGCTTCCAAGCATGTGCTAGTGTTATCACACTAAAGGAAGAATAATGTTTTGGCAGAGAACTTTTTAATTAGTTGCTTTAGTAAAAAAAAACAGCTACAACTCCATCTTCTACTCAGCATAGAAAATGCACTTTGGTCTTTAGGTCAGCTCATATAAGACAATTAACTGGCAGGAAAGTCAGCACTCTTCACTACATGGATACAACAGTATCAGGAAAGTGTTAGAGTAACTTAAACTTCCCTAATGAGCTTCAGGTCTTTAATGAGAGGATTAATATTGCCTGTGATAGAAAGAGGACTCATGTATGTGTGTGTGTGTGAAGAAAATGTGGGGCAAAAGAGTTCAAGATAAATGACGAAGAGGAAGTAAATAAGGGGTTAATCCCTTAAAGCCCAAAGGAGATTAATTATTGATAACCAGTAACTGTCACCAGCACGAGTCATCTCTCCAAATAATTATTATAGCCTACAATAAAATAGCAACTATTTTTAAACTACCAGCAGTTTAACCATTTATTTTCTGAGTTTAGTCAACCAAGCAATCTATGCTGGCAGGCTATATAATTATGTGAAATTGTGAGCCTATATCATGTGTTAAAAGACACTATTATTATTTATAATTGCTTTAAATTTTTTTTGCATAAAAATAGTCATTGTAAATCACTCAGAGTGGGTGAACTAACTCTGTGTGTTCATGTGCATGCATATTTGTGTGGGTACACAGCTTTGTGTGTGTGTGGGTATGTTTGGAAAGTCAGGAGATTAGAGGGGATGAAGAAGAGAAAATAAGAAAAAGAGATAGTCCAAAAAGAGTCAATGATGTTAAGTAAAACATTATTAGAATATGTGGGAATACATAATCAGTTATTTGCACAAACACCAACACAGGTTTCCTTTGCTTTCTTGAAGTTCACTTCTACAAAAGACCTGAATAATACCTACTTTCACTACCCCAAAAGACACTAGAAGGGTATTTTCACTTCTATGCAGTGGTGATTGCTTCTACATTTTATGCAGTTTCAGCTAGTTTTCACTAGCTTTCATAGGAGCACTCTACTCCCAGAGAGCAGGGAAAACCTGCAGTTTTTGAGTTATTGGCTTTCACTAGCACTTATCCACTGAAACAGACTGCAAGATGTTAAGAAGTAGTGAGAATTTAGTGATGGGAAGTGACTAGAAGTAGCGAGAAGTAGAAGTAATGAGAAGTAGTGAGGATGTTATGGATGGTGAGAGAGGAAAGGTACAGGTAGATGGTCATCATGTTTCACTAGAGTTTAGCCATGGACATGAGCAAAAACTGGACAGAGAGTTGGTGAAGCCTAGGAAACAAGGAAGGCTTTTTAAATTCTAATGGGTTATAGAGGTTATAGAGAAAAAGGAGTTAGAGCAGACGCAGAGGATGGAGGAGAGAACCGTTTTGTTGCTGTTGTCAGCTGCCTCTGAATGTGTGCTGGGGAGGTTTTAATTTCTGCAGGAGACATCACATTTATTTATTTAAAAAGCAGTTAAATTGGGGTACCTGGGTGGCTCAGTTAGTTAAGCATCTGCCTTCAGCTCAGGTCATGAGGGCTCTGGGATCCAGCTTTACATTGGGCTCCCTGCTCAGTGGGGAGTCTGCTTTCCCTCTACCACTCCTCTGCTTGTGCTCTCTCTCTCAAAATAAAGAAAATCTTAAAAAAAAAAAAAGACGTGATTCAATGGCCCACAGCCAAACCTGTAAATTTCTGTATTTCAGACCCAATAGGGGAGAGGTTGTGGTCCTTGTACTGCAGCAAAAATTGGGGTGCATTCAAGCACACTGCCTGTGATGCCCATGGAATGGATGTGTTGGGCCAGGGGTGGTACACAGCAAGGGACTGGATTGTGTATACAGTTTCTCTCCTTTCTTGCTATAAGTAGATACAGTACCACTTGGTCTGGTTTACCTATTACCTATTTTCAGCAAACCTGAATATTGCACTAGTTTCTTTCCTGAGTGTCACTTATCTGCCTTTTAAGCTTGGCTGCACTCATATCATATTCTATGAGCCACCCGGTGAACAGTGAAACAAAGTTTCCCCTTCTCAAGCTTCAGTGAGAATTGTGCCACCATTTGGAGGTAGAGGGAGAATTACAAGTCATAAATCATCCATCAATACTGATTACCATAAAGAATAGATGTTTCAGGTCTATCACCTTATTGCTGCTTCTGTTTTTCTTAGGTCACAGAACATTGGTCAACCCAGCATCAGCTCAGTTGGCTGATTTGTACCTTTGGTACAAACTTCTTAGATGGACCACAGTCATTCCTCCCTTGGGTCTCATAGTCTTCTTCTCAGGAAATTTTTCAGGATAACAGGAGAGTTTCCTCACGGCTCTGGATCTCCAGACCTCTCTTATTTCACATTTAGAGGAATCTCCAATCCGTGTACTCTCTTAAGCTCTACTTTCCCTTTATTTTTTTATATTTGTTATTAATTACCATTAAAACTAGAATCTGAATCATTACCAACAAAGATATTATCTCCTTTTCCTTGAACAAAAGGGCATAATTTTTAAAACATTCCAGGAAGGGACAGTACACTATTTGGTGAAGAAAGAAGAGAGTAACAAAGGAGTTGTGCATATTAAAATTATTTAAACATTCATATTCTGCCAAATTTGTACGTACATGTGTATGTTACTTTCACCAATTACGGTGATACAAATGGGTCTTAAGAAATAGCAAAAAAACCATTTTGTCAAATAGGAATTGAGGAGGTATGGAAATTCTCATTTTAAGTGCTCCTTAATTACTGGCCTTTCTGTGGTTGAATTTATATTAACAAAGAGAAGTGGATATTAAGGCAATTAATCAGAAAATTCTGCAAATGAAAAATAAGTGAAATTTCCTATTGAATTCTAGGGTTTGGTCTCTACATAGATAGGATTCATTAGGTAGATGCTTAACCCTCTTCTTTACTCTTCAAAAAAGGTTTTTCTTTAATTGTCACTGTGCATAAAGTAAAATGAAAGTAGATAATACCAATATTCTGATTGATTACAAGATTAAAATTGTGTCTTCCAATAAATATGTCAGGATTCAAGAATATCTTATTGCAGTTTGTTTTTTTCTTACTGTTTTTTTTTCAACCACCATCTTCTAATAACTCACAACTGCATTTTTTCTTGTTAGAACATGTCATCCAGCACTTTTTGATTACATGTTCTCAGATAATAGCTGGGACAGATTGACCAAAGGAGAGCAATTTCTTTAATCAGGATAACATAATGATTCTATCACAAACTTTAGATAGGACTATGGATATCACCAGTTTTTTGATCTATTAATAGCACTGTATCTTTAGTGGAATTGAAGACAGGACCTTCTGTAGGTCTCAGTATAACTTTATAAAAGGCCATAACAATACCTTTAGAATCAAATCCATTTGCTGTTCTACAGAAAAGCAACTTTTCTAGTTACTTGGCCATAACCTGAGGACAGGGACTTTGCAAATAGTAAGCAGTGGAATGCAGTGAGCAGGAATCTGAAAATTCTGCCTGGCCAAAGCCAGTGACCTTTAGCTTCTCTCTTTTCTTGAGTCATTTTATGGGCATCAGTTTCTTCACCAATGAAAAGAGGGAGTTGTCCAACACATTATGAGGTCCTTCCAGTTCTAAAGTTCTTTGGCTCATTTACCTGCAGCCCAAGAGATGCTTTGAATCTGGCCGGTATAAAATAACCGATGATTATGAACAACGTTTGACTTCCAAATGCAAAGTAATACATGCTATATGGAAATACTGGGGTACCTCAATATTTATAATTTGGGAAGCAGATTGATTTAGGAGTGATGTGATTAAAATAAATGAAATTTGTTTCCTTAGGTCAAAGAGAAATAGTTGTTATTTTTTTTTAATTTTTTCAATTTATTTATTTTCAGAAAAACAGTATTCATTATTTTTTCACCACACCCAGTGCTCCATGCAATCCGTGCCCTCTATAATACCCACCACCTGGTACCCCAACCTCCCACCCCCCCCGCCACTTCAAACCCCTCAGATTGTTTTTCAGAGTCCATAGTCTCTCGTGATTCACCTCCCCTTCCAATTTACCCCAACTCCCTTCTCCTCTCTAGCACCCCTTGTCCTCCATGATATTTGTTATGCTCCACAAATAAGTGAAACCATATGATAATTGACTCTCTCTGCTTGACTTATTTCACTCAGCAAATCTCTTCCAATCCTGTCCATGTTGCTACAAAAGTTGGGTTTTCATCCTTTCTGATGGAGGCATAATACTCCATAGTGTATATGGACCACATCTTCCTTATCCATTCGTCCGTTGAAGGGCATCTTGGTTCTTTCCATAGTTTGGCAACCGTGGCCATTGCTGCTATAAACATTGGGGTACAGATGGCCCTTCTTTTCACGACATCTGTATCCTTGGGGTAAATACCGAGGAGTGCAATTGCAGGGTCATAGGGAAGCTCGAAATAGTTGTTATTTAAAAACAATCTGGGAGGGGCACATGGGTGACTCAGTTGGTTAAGCGTCTGCCTCTGGCTCAGGTCCTGATTTCAGGTTCTGAGATCAAGACCATGTTGGGTTTCCTGCTTAGTGGGGAGTCTAATTCTCTCTCTCCTTCTGTCCCTGCCTTTGCTTGTGCAGTCTCTCTCCCTGTCTCAAATAAATAAATACAATCTTAAGAACAAAACAAAACAAAACAATCTAGGAGAGCCTGTGTGGCTCAGTTGGTTAAGCATCTGACTCTTGAGTTTGGCTCAGGTCATGATCTCAGGGGTCTGAGATCAAACTTCATGTCTGCCTCCATGCTGGGTGTGGAGCCTGCTTAAAATTTTCTCTCTCCCTCTTCTGCCCCACCCCAACCCCCACTCTCTCTCTTAAAAAATAAAAAAATAAAAAAAAGCCCGAACTAAGTGAAAATAAAATACCCAATATACTAGTTGAGATATCTAGTAAATATTATTATTTTTATCTTTGATAATGTGCCCAAGTAAGTGGTTGGAATACATTAAATGTAACAAATATATTTAAAGTAAGGCTTAGATTTTTGAGTTTTTTTTTTTTTAAGATTTTATTTATCCACTGGACAGACAGTAGTAGTAGACACAAGTAGGCAGAGAGGCAGGCAGAGAGAGAGGAAGGGAAGCAGGCTCCCCGCTGAGCAGAGAGCCCAATGCGGGGCTCAATCCCAGGACCTTGGGATCATGACCTGTGCTGAAGGCAGAGGCTTTAACCAACTGAGCCACCCAGGCACCCCTTTTGAGGTGTTTTTAATTTGTGACTTTAACTAGCATATTCGTTATTTAAAAAATATATACTGGAAGAAATCAATATGTAGGTAAGTAAGGAAACAGACTGCAGGTTTACATTTTGCTCTCAATAAGGTTATCAAATAGAATCACATATCATTATGTACTTGTGTGACCACTGAAAGTTGAAAGAGAAAACCATAAAGTATGCTTTTAGTTAACATTTCTTATATATACAGAATGAATTGACAATATTCTTGTGTATGAAGTTACTAATAATAGTCTACGTTTTTTGAGTACATGTTACTGCTCTAAATAATTAACTATGCTTACTTTTTAATCATTGTAACAACCCTATGAACTATTTACTATTGTTATCATTATCCCCATCTTGCAGGTTAGGAAACTGAGGACCAGCGATATTCTTTAGCTTGCTTAAAGGCACACAATCAGTAAGTGATAGGCCCAAGGTTTAAACCTCAGTATTCTGGTAGTACGCTCTTAACCAACTGTACTATTGGCATCTTGTCATGATGATTTCTGGGAGCATTACTAAATTATATGAAATTTAATTTATTTAATTAAGTTTACTAAGGAAAAGATTCACCTTTCCATGTGTTCAAACAAATGTAACAGTTTCTCCTTCATCCAGATCTACAATTTCTATTTCTTTATCCTTTGTAAAACTAAGAAGCTACATGGGGGATAGAGAAGGAAAAAATGAAACAAGATGGGACCAGGGAGGGAGACAAACCATAAGAAACTCTTAATCTCAGGAAATAAACTGAGGGTTGCTGGTGGGTGGGGGGAGGATAGGGTGGCTGGGGGATGGACATTGGGGAGCGTATGTGCTATGGTGAGTGTTGTGAATTGTGGAAGACTGATGATTCACAGACTTGTACCCCTGAAGCAAATAATACATTATATGTTAATTAAAAAAACAAACTAAGAAGCTGTGATATTAACTTTTCTTTTGTTTCAATCTGAGATTGTAATTCAGTTTTATTTTTGCTAGCATGCATATATCCGTGCTTTTTATCTTTTGCTTTTTAACAGGTAGGGAATTTCTGGTAAATTTCTGGTAAATTGCTGTGACCTGAGAACTATGTTCCCAGGGAAGTTATAAGTAGCCCATCTCTGTTTATTTTCATTCTTTCAGGAGGCCTTAGTTAGTTATGTTAACATTATCTCAGCCCAGAATGTGTTCCCTTTAGAAATCATCAGATCATCTGTTTTATTCAAGTAGCAAACATTCAGTCACATATTAATATTACTTCACTTCTTATTCAGAGTCCGAAACATCTATCTCTTTCACTTTCTTTCAAAATCTTAAATAAGGCTGACAATTATAATGATGTGTCTCATGATACAAAGCATAATAAATTGTAAATAAGTCATGAATAGTAATTTCATAAAAGAAAGAAGGATGAGAAAAAAAACCAGTCAGATAGTATATAATTGTTTCTTCTTTCAGTCAGGGAAATAAATGCTTGTTTGCAATAGAATCTATTATAAGATCCTTTAAGGACAATTCCTACTGCAAAGTGAGAATGTTTGAAGTTCCATTTAAATAATTCAGCACTTCTGGCCTGTGAAAATAGATAAGCTTTGAGGATTTTTCTTGTGGAAGATAAACCTAATGAAAAAAAAAAAAGCTTTTAAAAAAGAACATTGTTAGACATATCTTAGCAGGAAAACACTTGGTTTTTTAGTGCTGTCCTTGATTTAATGGCTGTGTTTCTGTACTGAACCGAAATTCAGTGGGTCACATTAATACATGGTTAGATGAGAAATTATACAGATTTCAGTGAATTCTTATTGAAATCAATGCCTTGAAAAATTACAATGTTTTGATTTGATTATCTAAAACACGAGTTGTATCATTTTAGTCCTATCTACACTTACTTATAATATATATGAAATTGGTCCATGAAAATGTGACAATTTTTGGTTTTAAAGTTTTGTCTTCCAGAGTTGTGTTTATTTTAGAAATTGTATTGTTCAATGCTTTTGTAAGTAGTGAAGAGCATTATTTAGGAATACACATCAGTTAGGATGCTTTGTGGAACAAGTGATTGAAAAATTGACTTAAGCCAGTTTAAAAATAAGAAAATGTATTACCTATGATGGATGGCATCGAGGTAGATTGATTCAGCAGCTCAATCTTCACATCAAGGATCCAAGTTCTCTTAGCCTCTTCACTCTGCTGCCTGAAACAGCGGCTTTACACACAGGCTGGTTTTCTTTATGATTGTGAAGTAGCTTCTATGTTTTTTGTTCTTGTCCTGTGTGTGCATATGTGTGCATATGTGTGTGACAGAGAGAGAAAGAGAGAGAGAGAGAGAGAGAGAGAGAGGCTTTCTCTGTGAATACTTGAATTGAACAGGGCTTATTTATGGAATGAGGTGAAAGGAAGAAAGGATACTGGCTGATTATCAGTGTCCAACACAAGAAAGCAACTGCAAGAAAATAAACATATCACTACGTTTTAGTGATACATTTTTGTGGATGGCACTTTCTAATAAAGTTTGTCTCTCATTTGGATTAGTATTACTTTGTGAAATATTCAAAACCATATTGAAAAAAAAGTTAGTATGTTCCCTGACTATTACTTTCTTTTTGAAATTATGACCACTTAAGGTGGAGGGTCTAAATTCTGAATCATATAACTGAGGCTTTTGCATTTTTCTAAAATGTGGAATAATTTTATAAATTCATGGGCTTTCATTGTATTTACTCTTTTGGAAGAGATTACTGCTTATTCCTTGAAGTTTTAGTTGGGCTGTCTATGTTTGCTTAGAATAAAGCTTGCTCGGCAGCCTCCCTTGCAGCTGGGTGTGGCCATGGATAAAAGTCTTCCACTGGGACAGAACTGGAAGTCACCTGTGTAACTTTCAGTTTACACTTTCAAGGGAACGTATAACACTTGATGGATGGCAAAAACAAGAAAGAAGGAACCTAGACATCTGGTCACTTTAAATAGATGATCTTAAGGAGAGCATGTATTGAATGGAGCACTGGGTGTGGTGCATAAACAATGAATCTTGGAGCATTGAAAAAATTAAAAAAAAAGAAGATATAATGTGTCAGCCTAGATACTGACATGTGCCCTGTATAAGCCGGTTTTCATTTAGGCTGAACTTACATTCTAAAACAATAATAGATGGCCAGTATCAATATACTATCTAGAAATAAGGTGTGATTCCTTATAACTAGAAACTGGATGACAATCCTTCTGGGTACAACATAAAATGTACTGCTTGTTTTTGAATATTATTAGGAGGGAGTAGCATTATATGGAGCTCCCAATATTTTTATTTTGATCTTGCAGTTTTTTTATGCACACAGCAGGTTTAACTGTTTTGAATGAATTTACTCATTTTAAGCAATTAACATCCAATCACTTTACTTAAAATATTCAAACCGTTTGTGTATATATATACAGCATACATCTCTACTGTTTACCGTCTCAAAGCATTTTAACAAGCTATTGTGCTGGCAGAATTAATTAGATCTGAAAACTGGTATAATAAAAACAATAAAAGCTATAAGAATGCATTAAAATAGAATACCAAAATAATAGAATGTAAGGTTTCTAAAGTTGTATTTGACTAGTCAAATGTTCCTTAATAACTGGATGCATGAGAATACATTGTTCATTATAATATTAAAGGAATGTAATGAAATGAAAATTGAGGCAATAGAGAATTTGGTATGCACAATTATTTTAAATTTAAAATCTTCCCCATAATGAACATAGCTAAAAACATAGAAGACAAATGATAGAGAAATTAGAAGCAATTATCAAAGGAATTCTCAGCATAAATTTCTGATTTAAATTAAAGCCTATGATTAAAAATCTTCTGCCTCTTTGTCCTTCTCCACTCTTCCCACAATCCACTACTACAGCACCTTGCAACTTAATTTCTTTTCCTCAAAGACACTCATGCTATGTCTGATCCATAACAAGAATGAACATATCAAATTTAGGTCTTTCTGGTTTCTGCTTCTATATGGGCTAGTGCTTAATTTTAAAAAGAACAAAGATGGAAAAACTATTGAATAGAGGCCATGAAAAGTGGAATTATTTTTCACTTACATAATTCTGTTAATTTTATAAATGAAAAAGGGAAACTTTTCAAAAAATTTTTTATTGAGATTTGAAATATAGCACAGTATATTTTGGTGTCTGGAGCTGACTTACAACTATTTGGGTATCTTAAGCATTGAAAAGATTATAGAGCATCATCTTCAGATGTGAGTCATTTCTTCGTTCAAAACTGATTTTGTATATCTGCTCAGGTATTGTTCTAGGTGCTGGAGGCAATACAAAAAATGAGTTGTTCTTATGTTTATATTCTGGTAATTAAAATTAATACTACATCATAAAACAAGTATGGGGCAATTCAGAAAGTTGTATTTTTTGATGAATCTTATCTTGATTCTTTGGGAAATACCAAATTCCTTAAAAATGGTGTACTTTTGTTACCAAAATGTGGGGTTTTTGTGCATGTACTTAAATTTCATACTGTCTATTATACACTGATACCATTTATTTGCTTAATATTTTGTCATTATCAGAAGTCACTGATAATTAGTTATTTTTTAAAATAATAATTAAAAACCCTTCATCTAATATATTTATCTTCTCTTTGGGTGGAATTGTCAATTTAAGTAAAGAACTAGGGAAACTTAAAGTGATTTTAAAAGTTGAAATCATGAATTGTGTGTTTTGGAGGATACTGTTAATTAATTAATTTTGGGATTCTGCATTTTTATATTTATGTAATTCAGTATAGACTTTAGGGAGACATATCTTAGAAAATTTTTCAATGTAATATCTGAAACATATAAAATAATCTACGTAATATAAAGCCACATTATTTATTATACAATAAAAAACAGTAAGAGTGCAGCATCCTATTTAAAAACTAGATCATTATATGAATAGTTTAAAGGCAAAATAATTGTTTTTGGAGATTTTTTTTTTTCAGTTTATGTCCCCCTTCCTATATCTAACTGCTATCTATACAATATTATGAGTGTTTTCTTAAGAAATATTTAGTCATATTCTCCTTTTTTAAATGATAATTTTTTATTTTGTGATAATTCCAAATGTATGAAAATATGGCAAGAACAGTATGAACAGCTTTTTAAATTGAAGTGTAATTGAAATACAATATCTTATTTGTTTCAGGTGTACAACACAGTGATTTGACATCTATATCTATTGTAAAACGATCACCATAATGCATCTAGTTACTGGCTGTCACCATACAAAGTTAATACAATATTATTGACTAT
Organism: Neogale vison; assembly: GCF_020171115.1. Lineage (NCBI taxonomy): Eukaryota > Metazoa > Chordata > Mammalia > Carnivora > Mustelidae > Neogale > Neogale vison. Next base: position 68,288,620 of record NC_058103.1, read on the forward strand.
ATTCCCAAAGATATACAATACATTCCCACGACTTAACTTGTTTTGTAACTGGGAGTTTGTACCTTTTCACTCATTTCCCTCTCAACCTCTTCTCTTCTGGCAACCATTAGTATGTTCCCTCAGAATCTGGCTTTGTCTTGTATGATTATTTTGTTTTTTAGATTTCACATGTGAGTGAAATATTTTTGTTTTTCTCCGAGTTATTTCCCTTAGTATAAAACCCTCAAGTTCTATCCATACTGCTGCAAATGGCAAGATTTCATTCTTTTTTTGTGGCTGGATAATAGTCCATCTTACATGCACAGCACAACTTTATCCATTTATCTATTGCTGGGCACTTAGATTGCTTCCATATCTTGGCTATTATAAACAATGCTGCAATGAACATTAGGGAAGATACATTTTTCAATGAATACCCATAAATGGAATTGCTGGATCACATGGTAGTTCTGTTTCTAATTTTTTGAGGAATCTTCACATTGTTTTCCATAGTGGCTGCGCCCATTTACATTCCCACTTACAGTGCACAACGATTCTCTTTTTGCCAACTTATGTTTTATCTTTTTTATTTTAGCCATTCTGACAAGGTGGAGGTGATGTTTCATTGTGTTTTTTTGTTTTGTTTTGTATTTCCCTGAAGATTAATGATGTTGAGCATCTTTTCATGTATTTTTTGGGCATCTGTATGTCTTCTTCGGAAAAATGTCTTTTCAGATCTTCTGCACATTTTTTTTTTTGATCAGACTGTTTTTTTTCTTTTGCTAGTGAGTAGTTTGAGTTCTTAATATATTGTGGCTATTAGCTGCCTATCAGATATATCATTTGTAAGTATTTTTCCCATTCAGTAGGTTGCTTTTTTGTTTTGCTGATGGTTTCCTTTGCTGCACAAAAACCTTTTAGTTTGATACAGTCCCAATAGTTTATTTATGCTTTTGTTGCACTTGCTGATGGAGTCAGGTCCACTTAAAAAAATTTATCACTAATAACCATTAATAATTGCTTACCACTTATGTTTTCTTGTAGGAGTTTTATAGTTATAGGTCTTACATTCAAGTCTTTAATCTGTTTTGAGCTAAATTTGTGTAGCGTGTGAGATAGTGATACAGTTTCATTTTTTTACACATGGTTGTCCAGTTTTCTCAATGTCATTTAAGAGACTGCATTCCACATTGTATATTCTTGTCTCCTCTTTTGTGGTTAATTTATCATATATGTATGAATTTATTTCTGGAATCTTTGTTCAATGTGCCTGTTTTTTGCCATTATCAGACTGTTTTGAGCTGTATTTTTATAGTATTGTTTGAAATCTGGGAAAATGATAGCTCCAGCTTTGTTCTGTCTTAAAATTGCTTTGGTTATTCCAGGTCAAATTTTAAGATTATTTGTTCTAGTTCTATGAAAAATTCCATTGGAATTTTGATAGGGATTATATTAAATCTGTAGGTTTCTTTGAGTAGTAGGGACATTTTTAACAGCTTTAATTTTATCAATTATGAGCATGGAATATCTTTTCATTTATTTTCACTTTCTTCAATTTCTATTATTAAAATCTTATTTTTTTAAAGGTTTTAAAAATTTTTTTTTATTTGACAGAGAGAGACAGAGTGAGAACAGGAACAAAAACAGGGGGTGTGGGAGAGGGAGAAGCAGCCTTCCTGCCAAGCAGGGGCTCAATGTGGGGCTCCTGGGATCATGACCTGAGCCAAAGGCAGATGCTTAATGACTGAGCTACCCAGGCACCCCAAAATCTTATAGTTTTTATCATATAGATCTTTTACTTTCTTGGTTAAATTTATTCCTAAGCATTTTATCATTTTAATGTTATTGTGAATGGAATAGTTAATTTTATTTCAGATGTTTTATTGTTCACATATAGAAACACAATTTATTTCTGTATGTTGATTTTAAAGATTTTATTTATTTATTTGTCATAGAGAGAGAAGCGAGAGCAAGCACAGGCAGAAAGAGTGGCAGGCAGAGGCAGAGGGAGAAGCAGGCTCCCTGCCAAGCAAGGAGCCCGATGCGGGACTCGATCCCAGGACGCTGGGATCATGACCTGAGCCGAAGGCAGCCGCTTAACCAACTGAACCACCCAGGCGTCCCTCTGTATGTTGATTTTATATCCTACAATGATTTGTGAAATGATTTTGTGTAGTGGTATGCTTTGATTCTGTTCTTTTTATTTTTGTTACTCTACTGTAGGTTTTTGCTATTTATCAATAACAATGAGGCTTACATTAAACACTTTATAAATATAAGTCTATTTTATGTTGATAGCAAATTAACTTCAATTGCATACAGAAACTCTGCTCCTTTACTTCCCCTTTTATGTTTTTAATGTCATCATGTATCTCTTTTTATACTGTGTATTTTTAAACAAATTATTGCAGCTATAGTTATTTTCACTACTTTATCATTAATGGTGAACATGTCACCATGTTATACCATAAAGTACAGTTTCAGGGTACCCTAAATTTGACTATGTACTTAACCTCTATCAGACTGTTGTATATTTTCATATGTTTTTATGTTATTTGTTAGCTTCCTTTCATTACAGCTTGAGGAGCTCTTTTTAGCATTTCTTGTAAGGCAGGTCCAGTGGTAATAATGAATTCCCTCAGCTTTTGTTTGTCTGGGGAAGCCTTTATCTTTTCTTCATTTCTAAAGCATGGCTTTGCAAAGTAAATTGTTCTTGGTTGGCAGGTCTTTTTTCTTTCAGCCCTTTGAATATATCACACTCTTTTCTAGTGTGTAAGATTTCTGCCAAGAAATCTACAGAGCCTTATAGAGGTTCCCTTGAAAGTTACAAACTTTTTTCTCTTGTTGTTTTTAATATTCTCTCTTTGTCTTTGTTCAGTTTTATTATAATGTGTCTTGGACAGGTTTCTTTTTAGTTGATTTTGTTTGGTCACCTATAAGCTTCATGAACTTGGGTATCTGAATCTCTGTACAGATTTGGGAAGTTCTTGTCATTATTTCTTTATATAAGTTTTTTTTCCCCTTCTTTCTCTTTTCTCCAGAACTCCAAGTCATAAGTTGTCCTTTTTGATATATTTCATAGATCAAGTAGTCTTTTCTCACTCCTTTTCATTCTTTTTATATATTTTTTTTAAGATTTATTTATTTGAGAGACAACGATCACAAGTAGGCATAAGGCAGAAGAGAGAGAGGGGGAAGCAGGCTCCCCACCAAAGAGAGAGCCCGATGTAGGGCTGGGTCCCAGAACCCTGAGATCATGACCTGAGCTGGAGGCAGAGGCTTAACCCACTGAGCCACCCAGGCATCCCGGTTTGGTTCTTTTTTAATGCTTTCTTTGATCTCTTTGCTAAACTTCTCATTTTTTTAACCTCAGTTATTGTTTTCTTGATTTCATTGGATTGTCTTTCTGTGTGTTTTTATAACGCATTGAGTTTCCTTAAAACAGCTATTTTGAAATCTTTATCTGCAGAACATATCTTAAGGTGCAGCAGTCTTTGTGTTCAGTTACCAGAAGACTGCCATTCTTTGGTGGTATCATGTTACCTTGGTTTCTTTTTGTGTTCTTTGAATTCTTGCATTGCTTTCTTCACATTTGAAGTAGGAATTACCTTCTCCAGTCTTTACTGTCTTTGGAAAGAGATACCTTCTGTTACCCCTGCTGAGATTCCGAGGTTATCCTGAACTTATGTGGGTACACCTGCTTCATGCTTCTTGGTCAGTCTTGGGGCAGAATTCTTTTTTTTTTTAATTAAATTTATTTATTTTCAGCATAACAGTATTCATTATTTTTGTACCACACCCAGTGCTCCATGCAATCAGTGCCCCCTATAATACCCACCACCTGGTACCCCAACCTCCCACCCCCCCCGCCACTTCAAACCCCTCAGATTGTTTTTCAGAGTCCATAGTCTCTCATGATTCACCTCCCCTTCCAATTTCCCCCAACTCCTTTCTCCTCTTTAACTCCCCATGTCCTCTATGCTATTTGTTATGCTCCACAAATAAGTGAAACCATATGATAATTGACTCTCTCTGCTTGACTTATTTCACTCAGCATAATCTGTCCTGTCCATATTGCTACAAAAGTTGGGTATTCATCCTTTCTGATGGAGGCATAATACTCCATAGTGTATATGGACCAGAATTCTTAAGTTTATATGCCTCCTCTGGAACCAGCAATGGACAAAGGTGAGGGTTTTTATTTTGTTTTGTTTTCCCAAAGATGGGGTTAGAGCTCAAGTTTGTGGTCTTTTCTGGCCTGCAGATTCAGCTGACTTTCTGTTCTTGCTCACTAGCTGTTTTATAAACCTCACTCACACTGCTGCAGAGAGCACACCCAGGGAGCGGGCCATGGGATGGCAGAGTGTATGATTGAGGCATATGGATCACTGTGTGGGTATCTGTGGGCCATTTGGGGAGATCTGCAGGTGAAGTATTAAGACTCATGTTTATAAAACATATTTTCAGCATCTATGTCCATAGCAGACTGTGTAGCTTTTTCCCTATTATCTTTTCATGAAATGTATTTCCTTTTTTTTTTTTGATGAACACATGCAATTCACCTATAAGGCTACCAGCAACTGGCTCATCTTGGGGCTATATATTTTATAATTTATTCAATTACTTTTACATAATTTTATTCTCTTTTGGTATATTATTCACTTAAATTTTTTTCTTAAAAGCATCTATTTTCAAGTATTGGCATAGCATTTCATATAGTACTTATTTTATAGTGGCAGCAAGGTGGTGTCAGTTTTACTGCCCAGAGAATAGGAACAATGTCTTAATAATCTCTGATTCCTTTAAAGTCTTAGAATAGTTGCATTGCATATTGTAGGCTCTTAATGACTATGTGTTATATTTGAGGTATCACCTGAGTAAAGTATTATAGTGAAACCTTACCACATTTGAACCTTTACACTTGTACAAGTCTTAGAATAGGAAAAATGAACTTCTGATGACAAAGTTTTAGTATTTAATGAATGTATTTAGGATATATAAAGTATGGTAGAGGATATACATTTATTATAGTTAAGAAAGTACAAAGATGCTTGTCTTACTTTAAAGGTAATTATGTGAAAAAAATTGCATTCAAAAGGTATAAAAAACTCTTCCACATTTTCAGTATGTAATTAGCCAACCTCTCTACATTTATTCAGAAAAGAAAGTAATAAACCACTTGTAAATAATGGTAGTCTTGCTTTTTATATACTTATATGTCAATAATATGAACATATATTTTCTCCTGTTCTTAGTTAAACAAGTTTGTTTTTGAGTTGGTACAGAGACAGGTATCATTACCGTGCTATAGTTCCATTTTCTATAGATGTAAATGTATTAAAGTAAAACATGGAAGAAAAATGAAGAGTTCCACTAGCATTGAATACTGTAATGCATGGAAATGAAACTAATATGTGGCTTTTTAAAATACAACATGGTGACAGCAGAGAAGTGACATCTGAGTGCATTCCAGGAAAAGCACAAAAGTAGTAGGTATCTATTAAAATATCAATCACAGGTAGAAGAAATAAGAATATATCCTTTGTACATGTTGATTGCCTGATGTTCTGTCCTTTGGTTTCTTGAGATTAAAAATTCGAGTAAAGAGATGGCTTTTGTAAAAATAAGAAATATGACAGATTAAAAAAATATAGAGTGATTTCTCTTCATTATTTGAAATGGACTTGGTTGTATCTTGTATATTTTTCAACAACTGGAGTGATATGCTCACATGTCATTGAGGTTAATTTATTACTCAATAATTAAATGCCAGTAATAAGAACCTCCTTTTGAGGACAATTCATGTATTTAATGATGCCACAGATAAACCATGAAACAAAACATATGCAGGTATTAAAGAGGAAGTAATAAACCCAGCCCTCAATATTTAGGAACTCAGATGATGTCAGTAGGAATCTTATCAACAAATCCCTTCATGGTCCTCTCAAAGGCTGTGGTAGATGATGGAAGAGTGAGAAAAAAAAATCCTAGAACAACCTTGTTACTTAAGCTAGACAAAGGAGACCAGTAAAAACTAACAGCAAAGTACAATTCATCTAAATACAGTTTCTAACTCAATTGTGTTCTTCTCAGCACTGATTTAAGGGGGATATCAATTAAAAAAGAAATCTAGGATCCTTGTAATAAAAAGTTTGGTCAGATGTTATATACAATTAGCATGCTTTTAAGGTATGCTTTAGCACTTACTAAGTTTATATCACAGCATATGTACATTAAGGTAAAAAGGTAGTTCCTAAATGATATTTGGTTATATTTTGAAGATTCAATGTTAAAATTGTTTTTTTGAGACTTACAATATATTTTTCAAATAAGGTTATGCGTGACATTTTGTCTCCTGCCCAATTCAGAAAATAATTCAGTCTATAATATAGCTTAAATCTTGTCAAATACAAAAGGGATGAAAACAATTCAGTTGTGGAAGTATGAAGTAAAACTGAAAACTAAGCTTGAATAACCATTTCTTATTTACTTTGCATTTGAGTGCTCAAGGGGAAGGAATTCGTTTATAGAATTAAGTGGAAAAATGTGTGAAGTTTTTGAAAGAAAATTCTGGACGTTTTAATAGACTTTGCATATTGGAGACCTTTATAGTTTCTTTATGAATATATTATGCAATTTCCTAACTTATAATTCCCATATTCCTTAAAATATGTGGATTGCTAGAATTCTTTTATCTTATAGTAGTTTGCTAGGGCTGCCATAACAAAATAGTACAGACTGAGTGGCTTAAACAATGGAAATTAACTGTCTCACAGTTCTAGAGTCTGGAAGTCCAAGATGAAGGTTGGGTTTCTTCTGAGGACTTTCTCCTTGGCTTGCAGATTGCTACCTTCTTGCTGTGTCCTCACAGGAATTTCCCCTGCTCATGTTAATCCTTGCTGTCTCTCTGTGTCAGATATCTTCTTTTTCTAAGGATATCAATCAGATTGGACTAGGGTCTCCTTTTATGTAATAACCTCTTTAAAGGTCCAACTTCCAAATACAATTGCATTCCACTGTGTACTCTATATACATATTTTATTCCACTAATCCCCAAATTAACATATAATGTATCTAATACTATCCACATTTTACAGATTGGAGAACAATTCAGAGAAATAAAATAACTTACCCGAGTTTACACAGCTAGTAGGCTACAAAATCAAGTTTCAAACATAGGTACATCTGCCTCCAAAATCTTAGTCCTACAACTTTGCTCTTTTATTAAATGGTTGATATCTTAATAAAAGTGGTATATGAGAAGACCACAACTAACATTCTATTCAGTGATGAAAAGCTGAAAACCTTTCCCCTAAGATGAGGATAAGACAAGGAAGCCCACTCTTGCCACTTTTATTCAACATAGGATTGAAAATCCTAGCCAGAAGAATTAGGCAAGAAAAAGATATAAAAGACAAATCCAAAAAAGAAAGGAACAAGTAAAATTTCACTATTTGCAGATGACATAATATTTAGAAATAATTAGAAAACCCTAAAGACTCTACCAAAAATTTGTTACAACTTATAAATAAATACAGAACAGTTGCAGGCTATAAAATCAATATACAAATATCTGTTGCATTTCTATAAATTAATAGGGAACTATCAGAGAAATTAATAAAATAATCCCACTAAAAATTGCACCAAAAGGAATAAAATATCTAGGAATAAATTTAACCAAGAAAATGAAAGATCTCTTTCCTGAAAACTGTAAGTCATTAAGAAAAAAATTTTAAAAGACACAAATAAGTAGAAAGATATTCTGTCTTCATGGATTGGAAGAATTAATATTGTTAAAATGTCCATACTACTCAAAGCAATCTATAGATTCAGTGCAATTCCTATCAAAATTTCAATGGCATTTTCCACAAAAATAGAACAAATAATCCTAAATTGATATGGAACCACAAAAGATCTCAAATAGTCAAAGCAATCCTGAGAAAGAAGAAAAAAGCTGGAAGCTTTATGTACCTGATTTCAAAATACATCATAAAGCTATTGTAATCAAAACATTATGATATTGACATAAAAAGAGACACATAGACCAATGGAACAGAATAGAGCCCAGAAATAAACCCACACACATACAGTCAATTGATTTATGCCAAAGGAGCCAAGAATGAACAATGGGAAAAGAACAGTCTCCTCAATAAAGGGTATTTATGCAAAAGAATGAAACTGGACCACTATCTTATACATAAAAAATAAATCAAAATAGATTAAAGACTTGAATGTAAGACTTGACACCATAATACTCCTAGAAGGAAATATAGCCAGTAAGCTTCTTGATTGCCAATGATGATTTTTTGGATCTGACAACAGACACGAAGGCAACAAAAGTAGAACAAGTGAGACTACATCAAAATGAAAATCTTCTGCACAGCAGAGGAAATTAGCAACAAAACAAAAAGGCAACCTGATGAATGGGAGGAGATATTTGAGGATGATATATCCAATAAAGGGTTAATATGCAAAATATACAACTCAACACCAAAAAGACAAAGAACCCAATTAAAAAATGGGCAGATGACCTAAATAGACATTTTCCCAAAGATATAGAGATAGCTAACAGATACCTGAAAAGGTGCTCAATGTCACTAACCATCAGGGAAATGCAAATCAAAACCACAATGGGATACCACCTCATACCTGTCAGAATGGCTAAACACAAGAAATAACAAGTTTGACAAGGATGGAGAACAAGGAACACTTGTGCAATTTTGGTGAGAATATAAATTGGGCAGCCATTGTGGAAAACAGTACTGAGTTTCTTCAGAAAATTAAAATTAGAATTAACATATGATCCAGCAATTCCAGTACTGGGTATTTGCCCAAAGAACTTGAAAATACTAATATGAAAAGATATATGCAGTAAATAATGTAGCATTATTTATAATAGCCAAGATATGGAAGCAACCCAAATGTCCATTGATAGATGAATGGATAAAGAAGATGTGAGGTAGGGACGCCTGTGTGGCTCATGATTAAGCACTGGTCTTCAGCTCAGGTCATCATCTCAGGGTTTTGGGATCGAGTTCCACTTAGGGATGCTTGCTCAGCAGAAGCCTGCTTCTCCCTCTCCCTCTGCCCCTCCCCCTGAATGTACACACTCTTTCTCTGACAAATACATAAAAATTAAAAAAAAAAAGAAGCTGTGAGATATAAAATTTGAGGAAGTTAGATATTTATTTAGATATAAATTTATAACATGGAATCCTACTACATGTGGGAGAAAGAATTGGGATAATAATGAGCAATAATGACAACTAGTGTTAGTGTTTATTACATGTTTAGCACACATGTCTTTAAATGCAGTATCTCATGCAATCCTCATAAAAACCACAGGGTACACAATAGCAAGCCCCAACTAGCTACAAATATCTTCCAGATTTGGAAAATTGTAATAACACTGGCAAATAGGCAAAATTTGAGATAATTTATAAGTATCTTATATTTGAAACTTTGCTAAATAGATAATGAAGGCTTTGCAGTCTTGTTTATAACTATGGCAGGTCAACTGATGGCATGGAGGTTTTTTTTTTTGTTTTTTTGTTTTTTTTTTTTTTGAGGAATTTGGGTTGGACCTAATTGCTTGAACATGAAAGCAGCGAATTAATAAGAAGGCTTGTTCTTTCAACTTTTAACAATAGAGCTCTTGGACAACATGGGATTGCTTCTAGGCATTGGTGTTGAGAACAGCAGAGCACTTGACAAATTAGTAGCACACAAATTATTCCTTGTCCAATACCTTATGAGCATGATGAAACCTCATTATCTGTGGGACATACAACTCTGAAAGGTTAGTGCTGTTGTTGTTGGTGCTAAATAAGAAAGTTGTAATACCTCTTCATGTATTGAAATAACTCTTCTACTTAAGAAGAAATAGCTTCTCTTTGGGAGATTGGAGAAATTGTGACTCTAGAGGTTAAGGCAATAATAGAGGTGGTGGTAGCAGAGAGGGGCAAGGGTCGGGGGTGATCAGACACACTGCAGCAGGGTCCTGAAAAGAGCAGTAGAACTGGGACCTGGCTTGGCATCACTACAACCTGTAGGGTTTGTGGGAGTTGGGGACTGACTGGTAGCGGAGTACTAGTAAATAGCAGCAGTACTGAGAGCCAAACTGGGGAAGGATGTTAATTAGATAAATCATGATTTTGTACTGCTTTCTTTATATAAGGAGAAAATTGTCACTTACAGATTGTAGAATTGATCTTGGCAGAAAAATGTCTGTTGGAGCCAAAAATCTTTTGATGTTATATATTTTTGAAAACGGACTGGTAGAAACATGGTCTTCAAAAGTTTTTTTTTTTTTTTTTAAATCATGGAAGAAATACATTTTCCCTAAAGACTTGAAATTGCAATTCTCAAGATGTTCATAACATCATATTATTAAAACATATTAAAATCACCATATTGAATGGCCAAAATTGGAAGAAAACATAATCTTTGTCATTTGCTAGATCTACAACTTATTTGCAAATTTATAGAGCACCACTTTTATCATTATATAAAGCCTCTTAGTAAATGATAATGATATGTTTTTGGGATTTTATCCTCTATGTTTTGTTCCTTTCCAAAATAAGTTTGCAAACTAAAAAAACATGTGATTCTATTTGGAAAATCTTGATCTGAGTCAAAAATGGAATTTAACAAAGATCACAACAGAAATTCATTTGGAAATCTAAAGGACAGCTTTACTTGTTCTTACACATTTAATACATTATGAAGCAATTCATCATTAGGGCTTTTAACAGGGAGCTGTTATAAAGGATAATTGTTAAACAGCTATTTTAGAGTAGAATAATTGATTGCTGACCCCAACACACACTTCTTTTTAATTTTGGTGTTCAAGGTCTCTGTAGGAAACATTAAAACACCTACAAACTCTTTCATAGCTTGGTAGGAAAAACAATAAATTAGAAAAACTCCTAGTTATGTAATCTACTAATTTATTTTCTTCCAATTTTTTTCCCCAGATTACTTCTGAATCACATTTATGCTACTAATTTCCAATCCATACATACATGTGGAAGAGGGATGTATGAGAAAGGGTATTTCTTGAAGTAAATTTTAAAATCTTTAAATTTCTTTCTGAAGATCTAAGGGGAAAGATTGAGATTTATTTCTTAATTTTTTTAAATCTTATTTTTTTTCAGTGTTCCAAGAGGAAGATTGATATTTAGAAGAAATGGATATCTTCATTATAAACTGAGATATGTTTTATATTTATATATATATTTTCAAAGATTTATCCATTCATTTTATTTTTCTATTTATTTATTTATTTTGTTAAGATTTTATTTTATTTTTTTTTTCCTGTTCTTTTTTTTAATTTTTAATTTATTTATTTTTTTAAGATTTTATTTTTTTAACAGAGAGAGAGAGAGACCGTGAAAGAGGGACATAAGCAGGAGGAGTGGGAGAGGGAGAAGCAGGCTTCCTGCTGGTCAGGGAGCCCAAAGTGGGGCTTGATCCCCAGACCCTGGGATCATGACCTGAGCTGAAGGCACATGTTTAACTGACAAGCCACCCAGCCACCCCCTATCCATTCATTTGAGAGAGAAAGAGAGAGAGAGAGTGAGAGCATGAGTTGGGAAAGGGGCAAAGGGAGAAAATCTTCAAGCCGACTCCCCAGTGAACATGTCTGGCATGGAGCTCTATTCCATGGCCCAAAAGATCATGACCTGAGCTGACCCTAAGAGCCAGAAGCTAACCTGACTGAGCCACCCAGCACCCAGTTACCATATATAAGTGTGTATACACACACACACACAGTTTTTAAGATTGATTTACTTATTTTTAAAAAGAGAGCATGAGCAAGAGCAGGAGGGAGAGGGAAAGAGAAAATCCGAAGCAGACTCTCCACTGAGCATGGAGCCCAACACTGGGCTTGGTCCCACAACCCTGACTGAGCCAATAGCAAGACCTGAGCCAATAACAAGAGTTAGGTGCTCAATTGACTAAGCCCCCCAGGCACCTCTTTATATTTATATTTTACATAAGTTTATGCATGAAAACAGGATTTATGTGAAGTGAGTGGTCATTATCTTGGGACATTATCTTTTCTTTCTGAAATTGCCAATTTCTTTCTCTCTTCTTCCTTAACAATCTGCTACCATAATCTTAATGTGACAAAATATTTTATTCAAAGAACACTACTTGTTCATGACATTTCTGTACCTGTGAACATAAATTGTATGACAGTTGCCAACTAGCTTATGGAGATGGGCAACTTACAGCACTGCAAAGTGATTATGTTCTGTTAAGAAAACAAAATTGAAATTTTTGTGGCTTAACATATGCAAGTTAATTTCTCTCTCACATTAAGTCTGCAGTTATATAGGAGGGCTACCTTCTAAGAATGGACTTAGAAATAAATCTAGGCTGTTTTAACCTCGTGGTGTTGCCATTTCAATAAGCAGATTCCACTGTTGCCACAGCAGGTAAAAAGACAGCAGAAGGTTTATATATTGGCTTTTAAATGCTTGGTCTGGAACGAATATATATTATTTCTGTGCACAGTCTGTGGGCCAGAACTAGGCATATGGCACTGGGCCAGACTGTAGGAGTGTTCTGAAATGTGGGGGAGCCCATGATAGAGTGTAGAGTAAATGCCTCTGTCACACAACTAAAGGAGCCTAAAGGACACAACAATTATTGATACAGATTATAATCAGCCTACACTGTAAAATGTGGAGATGGATTATAGTCCTTTGGTAAGCTTGTTGAAGGATTCTGGCTCCTTCCCTTGGTCAGATTGGGTTTTCTTTCTTTTCTTTTTTTATGGTTTATTTCATTTTCTCCAGCATCCACAACTGAAAAACACTTGTAAACCTCCAATGACAATGCTAAAAAAAAAAATGCCTTGATATTCAAAATCAAAACTCCACATTTCTTAAGAGAACCCCAGTGAAAAATGCAGCTGCAGTACTTTTAAACTAGCAAATTCAAGGTAAAACCAAGCAGTCACCTATTTTTTGCTGCATCTCCTTATAGACACTTCGATAAAATTCACCGACAGTTCCAAATTTTTCCCAAACAGAGATAACTAATTAGGTTTAGAGCTTGCATAAGGGACTTGTAAAGAAACTATCCAAACCATAAAAAATGATCATGACATAATAACAAGGAAAGTTAATGATATTTCCTAATCACATGACTTCATTTCCTGAATTATACTTCATCTAAGACCTAAGGAAAAAGCACAGGGAATGTTCTCCTATTTCTAAGTTAAAAGTATTTCTTCACAGATCATTATGTGGGGCATCATTTCCATGACTTCCACTAGATTGGGTTTTCTTTTAAGAATATCATCCTGGAGTGCATCAGATTCGTGGTTTCAGCTCAGGTCATGCTCTCAGGGTTGTTACACTGAGCCCTGCCTTGTCTCTGTGCTCATAGGGGAGACTGCTTGGAGTCATCTTCTCCCTCTCCCTGTGCCCGTCCCTGCCCTTGTGCACTCACTCTCTCTTAATAAATAACTCTTAAAAGAAAGAGTCTCTCCTTTTTATCTAACATTATTTGAGAGAAGAGAGGAAAGGTTATTTGTGAATTTGGGAAAGGAGTTTGTTCTTATATAAGAAGTAACACAAGAACGGTTCTAGTAATAGAAGTGGAATATGTAGGATGCTTAGGTGGTTCAGTCAGTGGAGTGACAGATCTTGGTTTCAGCTCAGGTTATGACCTCAGGGTCAGGAGTGAGATCAAGCCCCACATTGGGCTCCATGCTCAGCTTGGAGTCTGCTTCTCCTTTTCCCTCCTCCTGCTTGTGCTCTCTCTCTCTCATATAAATAAATAAAATCTTAAAAAAAAGTGGAACAAGTGGTTAAGGAACACAAAACCAATTACTTAAGTGAATATTAGTCTTATAAATTTCACTGTGTGTTTACTTATAACTTTAGGTACTTTCCTCTCTTAGAAACATACTTTAATTTCACACTCATTGCATTTGTGTGTTTTTGTCTTGCATATTTTTCCACAGAGAAATTGAGGTGGTTTAATTATAATTGCTATCTTAAATATCTTACTCCTTGGATGTGCATCACTGATCTGCATAAAAACATAGAGAGTTTAAAGCAGTTAGATGAATTTGCTGAAAGATACAACAAGTTACTGTTTCTAATTACTTTCATAAAACTAGGTTCTGGGGTTATTAAAACTTTTACTGATACTAATAAAAACAGTGATGATGATGATAATGGTTATAGCAAACATTTACTGAGCTTTTGTCACTAACAAGATACATTTCCAAGTATCCTTTACATATATTATCTTTTAAAACTGTACACTAGGGGTGCCTCTGTGGCTTAGTGGGTTAAAGCCTCTTCCTTCAGCTCGGGTCATGGTCCCAGGGTGTTGGGATCGAGCCCTGCGTCGGGCTCTCTGCTTGGCAGGGAGCCTGCTTCCTCCTCTCTCTCTGCCTGCCTCTCTGCCTACTTGTGATCTCTGTCTGTCAAATAAATAGGTGGAATCTTAGAAAAAATCTTAAAAAAAACCAAAACTGTACACTAATCCTTCTTGGTAGGTCAGTTAGTATTTTGAAGATAAGGACATGGAAGTGTAGTCATGTTAAGTGAGTTGCTCAAGTAAGTTTGATGAATATTTTATGTTGGGAAGGGCATTAAAGTTACCTGACTGCCCCACACCTTTTTTGCCCCCTAATTGATAAGACCCAGATTGGTTCAGGTTCCCAAAGTAGAAATCCATAGCTGCGACATAGGTCTCTTGACTTCCAGATCAGGTGAAAAGGAAAGTATCTAAAGTTATAAGTAAATACACAGTGAAACTTATGAGACTAATATTCACTTAAGTAATCATGCTTTAGAGCAAATCTATCCAAGATGGTTAAATTATTATGCCCTCTCAATTCTTTGGACAGAAAAACCTTTATTTTCAGGATTATAGTACTGCTATGAAATAAGGATTAGATAGGGTAACGTGGTAGAACTTCATAGAGGGGGCGGTGAGCACCAGAGGCAAACTGTATTGTCAGCCAAAAAGAATGCTGGCTATAGTGCAGCTTTTCATTTTGAAATATTAGAGGGATAAGAGAAACTTATAACTCATCTAGACTCTTGTTAAGGCATATATTTTTTTAAATGCAATCATATGACTCTCTGAAAGTGCTTTTGTACCAAGTTGAGATTCCTGAATAATCATGTGCTGAATGTAAATAATGTATTAATATAAGTGTTTTGAATGTTCCATAACTCACTTACATTCCTTAAAGACAATACTTTGGAAACGATTTTGTTGATACTCTTAGCTGGTAATTTAGATGGGTACAACAAAATCATGTGTGATAGCTCCATTTGTTTTTGGTATTATCTTACCACATTTTTTAAAAAGTTGCATATTTTTAGAACTAGGAATATAGAGAAAAGTAACACCATGTACTATGAGTGAGGATTAATGGGGTCAATATTTCTATTTCTTTTCTAAACTCAAATCTTTACTGAGAGATTTGAAATCCCATTTTACTCCTTCCCTATACCATAGTCTCCTCATCCCCTCCCCAGAATCAGGCTCTGCTATCAATTTGTAACATACTCCTCTATTTTTCCATATTAAAATTAACTTCTTACATTTATACATAAACATATACATAAAAAATAAATGTAACATACTCAGTATCTTTTGACAACTAGTTTTTTTTTAACTTATTGTTATATTTTAAACCTATTCTGTTTTGATACATTTAGATCTAGTGCATTTATTTAATTGAGATTTCTTGTTTATGTCTCCCTGGAAGAAATGGAATTACTGAGTTGTATAATTGTGCTTTTAAAGACTTTATTAGGTAACATGGAATTGTTCTCCAGAGTGGCGGTAGTAATTTGTTCTTCTACCAGCATGTAGAGAGTTCCCATAGTTTTGGCAATATTTGGTAGTAATAGATTTTAAAAATTTCTTTCCCCCAACCTTTATTTATTTTCTTTTTTTAAAAAAGATTTTATTTATTTATTTGTTTACTTATTTATTTGAAAGTGAGAGCACAGTCACACCTGTCAGGTGTGGTGAGAGGAGCAGAGGGGATGGGAGAAGGACAAGCAGACTCCATGCTGCTGAGTGTGAGCCCTGACTGAGCAGGATCTCAGGTGATGACCCTGAGATCATGACCTGAGCTGAAACCAAGAATTGGGATGCTTAACTGACTGAGCTACCTAAGCTCCCCAACTTTTAATTATTTTCAATTTTTTAAAAATCAAGTTATTGTATTATATATCTTTAATTTTCTTGACAAGCATATAATTTGGTGTATCTTTTACCAGGCATCATTTTTATTATGTAAAATACACGTCAGATAGGTTTTAAAAAACTTTTCTTCTTTTTGTTTTTTTAAATTTTTACTTATTTTTTAAAATTTCTTTTCAGTGTTCCAGAATTCATTGTTTATGCACCACACCCGGTGCTCCATGCAATATGTGCCCTCCGTAATACCCACCACCAGCCTCACCCAACCTCCCACCCTCCTCCCCTCCAAAACCCTCAGTTTGTTTCTCAGAGTCCACAGTCTCTCATGATTTGTCTTCCCCTACAATTTCCCCTAAATCACTTCTCCTTTCCTTTCCCCCATATCTCCGTGTTATTCCTTATGCTCCACAAATAAGCAAAACCATATGATAATTGACTCTCTCTGCTTGACTTATTTCACTCAGCATACTCTCCTCCAGTCCCATCCATGTTGATACAAAAGTTGGGTATTTATCCTTTCTGATGGAGGCATAATATTCCATTGTATATATGGACCACATCTTCTTTATCCATTTGTCCGTTGAAGGGGATAGTGGTTCTTTCCACAGTTTGGCGACTGTGGCCATGGTTGCTATGAACATTGGGTACAGATGGCCCTTCTTTTCACTACATCTGTATATTTGGGGTAAATACCCAGTAGTGCAATTGCGGGGTCATAAGGAAGCTCTATTTTTAATTTCTTAAGGAATCTCCAACACATGTTGTTTACCATCTTTTTAATTTTGGCCATTCTAACCGGTGTAAGGTGGTGTCTCAGTGTGGTTTTGATTTGAATCTCCCTGATGGCTGATAATGATGAACATTTTTTCATGTGTTTGTTAGCCATTTGTATGTCTTATTTGGAGAAGTGTCTGTTCATGTCTTCTGCCCACTTTTTGACGTGATTATCTGTTTTGTGTGTGTTGAGTTTGAGGAGTTCTTTATAGACCTTGGGTATCAGCCCTTTGTCTGTAGTGTCATTTGCGAATATTTTCTCCCATTCAGTGGGTTGCCTCTTTGTTTTGTTGACTGTTTCCTTTGCTGTGCAGAAGCTTTTGATCTTGAAGTCCCAAAAGTTCATTTTCGCTTAAAATTTTTTTCTTATACTCTTAAGTAAAAGGATTAAGCTTAATAACTATTCCATAAATATCTCATTCAGATTAATTTATTCAAATTAATTCATTGACCTGCATTCAGTCCAAGCTACAGTCTAAATAAATTATATAATTGTATATCATAAATGCAGATACAAAGTCCATCAATCAATCTATAATTTATAATGAAGAACAAAGGCAGGTCCCACCTCCAAAGTACCTATTTTGTCTTGCTTGTATACTTTCCCTCCCACTGTTGCCCTTCAAATCATTGCAGTTTGCCCTGAAGATAAATTCACAGCTTGAACTGTTCATTTAGCTAATTGGTACTTGTTTTTTGCCACTGAGTTGTTCCCATTCAATTGGGTAATGAAAGTGAAAATTGCTTCCTCTCAGTATCTCCACTTAAATGAAGAAAAACCATAAACAAGGCAGTTCTGTGCTTAAAAGTAATACGGAGATAAGAGAGCTTTTGACCTTAGATCAGAAGGTCATGCCTGAGGTGAAACTTTTGGCTTCGCAACATGAAGAGGTCAGAAACTTCTTACCTCAAAAAACAACTATAAAACTGGACATATTGTCAAAAACGACCATTTTGGAGCTCTTGAACTCTACCAGAGTCATGCAACAAAGTGAGAAGTGTTAATTCATAAAAAATTACTGAACTTCAAAGTAGATCAGTAGGAATCAGTGGCATTTTTGCTTACGGCTATTCCCTCGTATCCTGGTTTGGATGCTGCATTTTATTGTCAGGGCAGGAAGACTAGAAACATCAGAAGCTTTACTTTGGAGGAGTCTATCTTGATTTGGAGTGGAGGGTGATAACCCTGCTCAGTAGTGTTAGTAAAAGTAGCGCTCTTGATGCCAAGTCATCGGGTAAGGCCAACAGCTGGGCTAGTCTGAGGTCGTTATTCTGGCTGCAGCAAGCAGTAGACAATGGCCTAGACAGACATTTAACAAGGACATCCAGAAAATGAAGTAGACATAGGAGGACTTGATAAACTTTCTACACATCCCAGGTTACCTGGAAGTCAATGTAAATGTTCTTGGGAGATTGAAAAGTTTCCAGAGTTTTAACAAATCACAGGTGGTATGGGAGGCTGTGTTCATGCACAGATAGTACGTAAGAGGGCCTGATGGAAGAAAGCAAAACCAGGACCACACCTGAAAAATGCTGAATTTTTAATGGGTTCCCCAACCAGTACACAGATCCTTGGGCAGATCTTGGGTAGAAGTCTTTCTTGGATTAAGGTGTTTGTGTACAACCTATGGCCAATTATTGGCTGACCATTATTTATGTGTATATAGAACCAGTCCCTAGGAAGCCAATCTTAAATATTAAAACAAGAATTTAAAAACCTCCCTGAGTATAGACGTCAGCAGTGATATCCTATAAGTGAGACATATTCCACAGATTTCATCCAGGAAGGTTACTAAACCATCAAGCAAACTACAGAGAGCAAGATGGAGTCCCTCATGTCAAGCAGTGGCAATGTCAAGCAGTTACGCAAGCAGCCAAGGGCATTGCAGCCAAGACCAGGTATTGCTGAAACCAGCAAAGGTTGACGACATCCAAACGTGACAACCAGCAGAACCAGAGGAGGTCTCCGAAGTCCCCAGACTGATTAAATTCCTTTTAAAGGGAAGATTTTTTGCAGGAAACTGTCAGACTTTCCAGGCACTGACCCCTTCACGTCTGACCACAGCAAAAAGGCATCTGCCACCGAAGGATCTGCCCAATTGATCTCTGAACACAACAGAGGTTCTCCACTACTTGAACATAAATAAACAGCATAAGAACTGATCTTGAGGGCATGGAGGCCTCATCTCAGCAGCTTACAGACTAGCTTTGCATTTGGCTTGTTAACTTCCTAACCCTAGAAGGGAGGGAAAAATAAAGTAAGATGAAATCAGGGAGGGAGAGTTAAGAAACAGACTGAAGGTTGCTGGAGAGGAGGTGGCAGGGGGAGGAGGTAACTAGGTGATGGGCATTAAGGAGGACACGTAATCCAATGAGCACTGGGTGTTATGTGCAACTAATGAAATCATCGAACTCTACCTGTGAAACTAACAATATACTTGTTGTGGTCGGTGCGACAAATCGACCAGGAAACGTGAGGGTTAAGAGGATGGTGAAAAGAAATTAAGAGACAAAGAGATGGGGGCAGGAGGGACTGAGGAGGATGTCCAACAGTGCCAATTGTATTCCACATCTTACAAGCATTTATAAGGCAGACCACAATAGAAGGAGTAATACATCAGTCAGATACCTAGTCAGATGACCGCAAGTTTCTATAACAAGTTTATATTAACTACAAGCAAACCTCATGATGCCAGGTAGTCTCTGCTAAAACCATTAGCAAGACAATCAACCAGGGAGTGGGTTATGGGCAGTACAGGAACAACAAGGACCAACTAAGAATTCATGACCCTGACCACATTGTTCCCTTCTGTAGGGAGAGCGTGTGGGAAGTCACGTAGGCGAGCGCACGACGCGTAGTACAGACCCTTTCTCAGTGTTAATCAACTTTCCCGTCCTTAACCCCTTGTCGAGGTGTCCGGACTTTAAAGGAGACATGAGTCAGGGCCTGGCTTGATCCTCGACTCCAGCCGTGCCGTGGCCTCCAACATATACTATTTGTTAACTAACTTGATTTTAAAGGAAATTAAAAAAAAAAAAATCTTCCTACCCCTTGTTGTAGCTTCTTGTGTGACCTTTTTTTTTTTTTTTTTTAAATTTACTTAAGCGGTCTCTACCCCCAACGTGGGGCTCAAACTCATGGCCCAGAGACCAGCAGTGCATGTTCCTCTGACTGAGCCAGCCAGGCCCCCCTTGTTGTATGACTTTGTACTGAGTTTTGCTTTGTGTGATGTGTAAGAAGACAAGTTCAACATGTAGTGGAATGTCATTGAGTTTGGAATCCTGAAACTGCTTTACAGTTCTGTTATGTTAACCTCGCTTTATGATGGAACAGAGCTGACATTGACACAACTCACGTGTGTGCCTTTATAGCACGCTCATGACAGAAACAAATAAACCAACAACAACAACCACAGCCATTGGGAGGATAATATAAAAATCTAGAGTGTTTACAGTATGTAGCAGCATCGAAAATGGTAGTTTAAATCAAAAGTTATGAGAAAGGAAAAGAAACAAGAAAGTGTAACTCTAATCAGGAAAAAAGAAGCAATTAGAGACTGTGAGTTAGCCCAGATGTTGAAATTTAGAAAATAAAGATTTCAAAGGCACTATTGTAATTATGTTCAAAGAATTAAGGGAAACAAGTTTAAAGACTGAAAGAACGGCATGATGACACTTGCTGAGTAAATAGAGATCTTGATAAAGAGATTAAAAACCATGAAAAGAGAAACCAAGTGGAAATTCTGGATTTGAAGAATACAATAGCTAAGAATTTACTTAGAGGGGCTTATATCAAAAGGCAGAGATCTTCAGATTGGAGAAATAAAACAAGATCCAACTATCTTCTCTCTCTGTAAGAGACACAGGATAGGTTCAAGACAAAAGTAGGTAGAAAATAAAGGATGAAAAAGTATCCCATGTAAAAAGTAATGACTGGAGATCTGGAGTGGTTATTCTCATATTAGACAAAATACACATTAAGCCAAGAATATTACATGTGACAGGAAGATTTTACCTAATGATAAAAAGACCAATATGTCACAAATATATACCATTTACAAATGTATACACACCTAACAATAGATACCAAATAAGTAAAGCAAACCCCCAAAAATTGAAAGGAAAAATAGGCAACTCAACAAATCATTGGAGAACTTAATTCTTAAATCTGAAAAGTTAATAGAACAATTGAGCAGAATATTGGAAAGGATACAGTAGATCTAATCAAATCTCGGAATCAACTTTATCTAACTCGAATTTATATCCTCACTCTGCATCATGACAGGAAAATAAACATTCTTTTAAGATACACATTGAAAAAATTTTAAAATAGGCCATATTTTGGACCATAAGACAAATCTCAATAAATTAAAAAGCATTAAATCAGATGAAGACATTTGAGTCAAATTAGAAATCAACAAATGAAAAAATTGGGGAAATTGGCAAATATTTTAAAATTCCATACATTTCTAAGTTACTTATGTGTCAGAGATTTAATCACAAGATAAATTTAAAATATTTTTTATCTGAACAAGAGTGAAATACAACATAATCAAATTAGATAGATGCATTTGTTTAGTTTTTTTAAAAAGATTTTATTCATTTATTTATCTGACAGAGAGATCACAAGTAGGCAGAGAGGTAGGCAGAGAGAGGAGGAAGCAGGCTTCCCGTGGAGCGGAGAGCCTGCTGCAGGACTCGATCCCAGGACCCTGAGATCATGACCTGAGCGGAAGGTAGAAGCTTAACCCTCTGAGCTACACAGGCGCCCCAATAGTTGCATTTAAATCAGTGTTTAGAGGAAAATTTATAACTTGAGTCACCTATATTTAAAAAGAGAAAAATTCTAAAATCAATAATTAAACTTGTACCTTAACAAACTAGATAAAGATCAACTTAACCCAAAGCAGGCAGAAGGAATGAAATAGTACAGACTAGAATGTAATAGACCAATGAAATAGAACACAAAAAAACAATAGAGATAATTAATAAAGTCAAAATTGGTAATTAAGAGAAAAACAGAACTGGGAAAATTTAACTATAGTGACCAAGAAAATAAATGACTAAAGACACAAACTAACAAAATCAGGAAGGAAAGAGGGTGTACTATAAAACCTTCAGAAGGAAAGAAGAATGCTTTGTGAACCATTTATGTTTTTGTGTGTGTGTGGCAGTTCTAAGTTATTAGTTTTTAAAATCAGTACTTTTAAATGGAAACAATCTGACCAAAAAACTGTCACAGGATTTTGAGACTCAGTAAAACAAAAGTTTAGTGAGAAAAAAAAAGAGGGACATCACAAACTTATGGAAATTAAATGAATTAGAAAATTATGAGTGTACATATGGACTTTGGTAAAATGCAAAAATTTCTAAAAGAACCCAGAAATTAGTAAAATTCTAAGTCAAGAAAAAATAGAAAATCTGAATAGATACATAAAAAATAAAAATTGACTTAGTAGTGAAAATATTCCTACAAATAAAATACCATGTCCAGTTAGTTTCACTAGTGAATTATATCAAATATTTAAAGAAAAGGCAGGCTTTTTAATAAGCTTTACATTATAACTCATTCAATTTATTAATAGATAAAGGGTAAAATTATAATGTCATCTCATGAGACACAGAAAAGGAGTTTGACAAAATCCAACTACCATTTATATAAATACTCTCAGCAAACTTCCAATAAAAGCGTACTTCCTCAACCAGGTAAGAGGCATCTGCAAAAAGCCTACAACTAACATCATATTTAATGGGGAAAGACTAAACTTTTTTCTCCCAAGCTCAGGAACACGAATGTTCATTCTTTCCACTTTTATTCAACATTTAAAGAGGTTTTCGTCATTGCATTAAGTCAGAGGTGAGATAACTATATCCCACGAACCCAATATAGTCTGCCACTGTGTTTGTATTTTTTTTTTTTTTTGGTAGCTCAGTTGATCCCTGTTATTTACATATTGTTTATAGCTGCCTTCTTGCTACAACAGAGTTGAGGTTGTGATAGAGAATGTGCAACTGTCGGAACCTAAAATATTTACTATCTGATCCTTTGTAGAAAAAGTTGGCTGACTTTCAAGGCAAGAAACATTGGAAGCTGAATGGCTAAAGGCATTTATGTTGGAAAGGAAGAAATAAAACTGTCTTTATTGTCAAATATGTTGGTGTAAATGAAAATGCCTTGGCGCTCCTGGTGGCTTAGTTGTTAAGCCTTTGCCTTAGGCTCAAATCATGATCCCAGTGTCCTGGGACTGAGCTTCACATAGAGACTCCTTGCTCAGTGGGGAGCTTGCTTCTCCCTCTGCCCCTCCCCCTGCTTGTGTTCTCTCTTTCCCTGTCAGTCAAGTAAATAAATAAAATCTTAAAAAAGAAATCCCCAAAATAACTACAACTAAATAGCATGTTAAGGAAGGTCTCAGGATGTAAGATCAATATTAAAAATCAAGTGTATTTTATTTAGTAACAAAGATTCTTGAGAACATCATTTTGCCATGTTTTGGTGTTAGGCCCCATCCTTCAACAGTAACTCCCTTGATCCTTGTTGCTTAAGCTCTTATGGTTGTACAAAATCCCTAATTCTTAAATTAAACCCTCACAGAAAGAATTCATAGAATGAATTACTATTATTTTAATCAAATTCTGATGGATACAGTAAGAAATTTGGATTTAGAATACCAAACACAATGGGGAAACTTTGAAGAGTTTATGAATAATATGGTTCATGTTTTTGTAATATTACTCTTTTTTTTCAATTTATTTATTTTCAGAAAAACAGTATTCATTATTTTTTCACCACACCCAGTGCTCCATGCAATCCGTGCCCTCTATAATACCCACCACCTGGTACCCCAACCTCCTACCCCTCCACCACTTCCAACCCCTCAGATTATTTTTCAGAGTCCATAGTCTCTCGTGATTCACCTCCCCTTCCAATTTACCCCAACTCCCTTCTCCTCTCTAACACCCCTTGTCCTCCATGCTATTTGTTATGCTCCACAAATAAGTGAAACCATATGATAATTGACTCTCTCTGCTTGACTTATTTCACTCAGCATAATCTCTTCCAGTCCTGTCCATGTTGCTACAAAAGTTGGGTATTCATCCTTTCTGATGGAGGCATAATACTCCATAGTGACCACATCTTCCTTATCCATTCATCCGTTGAAGGGCATCTTGGTTCTTTCCATAGTTTGGCGACCGTGGCCATTGCTGCTATAAACATTGGGGTACAGATGGCCCTTCTTTTCACAACATCTGTATCTTTGGGGTAAATACCTAGGAGTGCAATTGCAGGGTCATAGGGAAGCTCTATTTTTAATATTACTCTTTTTAGAGTCAATTGAGATCTCTCAATTCTAAAGCTTTACTGGTACACAATCTCTGTTTCTGTCTAGGTATTTGCTCAGTCTTTATCTTTGGACACAGATTCTAACTCAATGATTTTGGCATCTTGAATATTCTCTCTATCTTGGATAGAGACCTGAATTCCAAATTCATTTCAACTGATTAACACTGTATTTGATTTTAGTTTCTTGTCTGAACATCACACTGCTTACCTTTTTCTGGCCTACCTCCTCAATGAATTCTGTCTACCATGCCTTGTTATCACATGCTAATATGCAGTGTTATGAAATAGCAGTACTGTTTTTTTAGAAGACTTAGTTCTTTGGGGCCTGGTTGAAATGAAACAAAATTTGTTGATGGAAACTGAATTATTTCTTATAAGCAATGATTTTTATGACAGTATACTATTTTATCTCAGGTATTGCTATTACTCTACTTGTCAATAATCTATATTAATGTCATAAGAATGCTGGTTCTAAAGTCTGATTACCTTCCAGGTCACTTTGATGAGTCGAAAAATCTTTACTCAGGTAAACATTGAGTTTACCTGATATTTTTTCAGAAAAAAAATTTAGTTCTTACCAGAATTAGTGAGAAGAATGATAGTGGCTTGCCTGATAGGCAAAGATACAGTCTACTAATGGGAAAAGATATTTGCAAATGATACATTAAAAAAAGACATAATATCCAAAATACATTTAAAAATGTATACAACTCAACACCAAAAATATCTGATTAAAAATGAGCAGAGGGGAGCCTGGGTGGCTCCTTTGGTTAAAGCCTCTGCCTTCGGCTCAGGTCCTGATCCCAGGGTCCTGGGATGGAGCCCCGCATGGGTTTTTTTTTTTTTTTTTTTTTTAAAGAACTACTTTTTTTTTTTCTTTTTAAAGATTTTATTTATTTATTTGACAGACAGAGATCACAGGTAGGCAGAGAGGCAGGCAGAGAGAGATGAGGAAGCAGACTCCCTGCTGAGCAGAGAGCCTGATGCAGGGAGCAGGGAGCCTGCTTCCTCCCCCGCCCCGCCTGCCTCTCTGCCTACTTGTGATCTCTCTCTGTCAAGTAAATAAAATCTTAAAAAAATGGGCAGAGTACCTAAATAGACACTTTTCCAGACATATGATGACCATAGATGGCCATCAGACACATGAGAAGATGCTCAATATCACTAATCTTTATGGAAATGCAAAACAAAATCACAATAAGACATCACTTCACACCTGTCAGAATGGCTCTTATCAAAAAGAAAAGAAATAATAGGTATTGGTGAGGAAGTGAAGAAAAATGAAACTGTGCCTGTTGGTGGGAATGCAAATCAGTACAGCACTATGGAAAAGAGTATGGAGGTTTCTCAAAAAATTAAAAATAGAAATATCATACAATTCAGTAATTCCACTTCTGGGTATTTACCCAAAGAAAAGACTAATGCAAAAGATATATTCATCCCTATGTTTATTGCAGTATTATTTATAATAGCCAAGATACAGAAGCAACTTAAGTGTCCATTGATAGATAAATGGATACACACACACACACACACACACACATCTATATGGTGACAGATGATAACTATACTTAGGGTGTAGTTAGCATAGCATAATGTACAGAATTGTTGAATCATTATGCTGTACACTGGAAACTAGTGTTGTGTGTCAAATATACTTCAATAAAAAATAAGTAAAAAAAAATCAAACAGAAAAAATAAAAGTAAAAAGTAAAAAATAAAAAAAAGTAAAAATTCTGATGCACAAGACTTATGTGTATGTATTAACAAGTGCTATCAACTGAATATTGTTTCTCCCCAAATTCACATGTTCAACCCTACCACCGCATATGGTAGTATTTTGAGATGAGACATTTGGGAGTTGATTAGGTCATGAGGGTGGAGCCTTAATTAATAGGATTAGTGCCTTCATAAAAAATACCCCATAGACTTCCCTTGTCCCTTCCATCTTATATAAATATAGCAAGAAGACAACTATCTGTGAGCCAGGTGGGGGCTCTTCCACACCCTAAATCTGTCTTGATCTTGCACCAGAACTGCAAGAAATAAGTTTCTGTGGTTTATACGGGGCCCAGTCCAAATCCAGTAAGACACAAGTATATAAGGGAATTTAAGATCATCATTTGGATAATTTGTTATCAATTCTTGGATGCAGTGAAATAACATTCAGGATGGGCAGAATTCTAAGGTTGCCCCTTAAGATTCTGGCCCCACGTGCACACACATCTTTTCCCAGTTATTTAATTAAACAAAAATCTAGGAACTGCTGTTAAAAGATTTGCAGATTCAGTTAAGGTCCCAAATGAGTTGACCTTGGGATAGGGAGATTATCCAGGTGAAACATATTTACTCTAACGAGCTCTTTAAAAGCAGTGACTTTTCTCTGGCTGGTCACAGAGTTCAGAGACACAAAACAGGAGAAAGATTTGACATGCCTTTTCTGAACTGACGACGAAGGCTGAATGGCAAAACATGTGGGCCGCCTTCAGAAGCGAAGGGTGTTCATTCTGGCTGATAGCGAGCAAGGCAACAAGACCTCAGGTCTGTCTTAGCAAGAAGGTGAATTCTACTACTTCCAAGACTGAGTATGGAATTGGCTTTTTCCCAGATACTCCTAACAAGAAATCAGCTTGGCTTATCCCTTGCTTCAGCTATGTGATATTTTGAGCAGGGAACGGAACTATGCTGGTTTGGCCTTCGGACCTACACAACTGTAAGTCCATAAATGGGGGCTGTCCTAGGCCTCTGAGTTTGTAATCATTTGTTTTGTGGCAATTAAAAACTAACAGGTCATTTAATTGCGTTAATTATTTCTTTTCCCTTTTCCAGGGTCATGTATGAAGTACTTTCATGATATTTATGAGCCTTCATGAAACTTTAAAATGTTCTCTAGTTCACTAATTAAGGGCAAATAAGGAAATACAAGCACATTTTCTATATCAACATTTTCTTCAGGGCTTTCCATTGGCATTTTGTTTCCTGGGAAATCTATTTTAATGAAATATCCTTGGTACCAATTCTGAAACATAATGTAGTCAAAGCTTAATGTGTAGACTCAAAATATTTGGTTATTTATGAGAGAAGGATTCTATTTATCAGAACAGGAAATTCTCTATCTGCTCTAAAAATAATGGTAAGAACTTCACTCTTCTTATGGATATGACAACATCCATTTCCTGTATATCCATCTACTATACCTTACCTCACTAGGGTGCATAACACTGATTATTCAGCCGTGGTCTATGTTAGTGACATTGGCAGTCCTTACTCATGATGACTGATCTGAGTCATAAACCCATGACTGATGAAGAGCGCTGCCAGCGAGTTTCACATGGACCCATAAAGGCTGTAGTGATTGCCAAACACGTTTTTGATTTAAATTTGGAGATGATTCATTTGAGTTAGTGCATAACTAGCAATGACTCTCAGAGAGGAGAACACTAGCTCAGAAAGTACAGGACTGTCTGTAATCTAATTTAGTCTCAATCAAAGCAACGATTCAAGTTTAGTCTCAAACCAGAAAAACCTCCAAATATTAGAACTCATTTCCAGCACCATGTAGTTTTGGTTTCCTGGGCTGATTTTTACAGCAAATTGCTTATGACCTTGAACAAGTTTTTAAGTCTCTTTTCTTCTAAAATAATAACAAAATTGGAATATCTGAAGCTCTCTCCTGAGGTGTCCCAGGAATTAAATTTTTTTAGCCAGCATTGAGAGACTCAGAGGGATGGAATAGAAAGCCAAATCATCACAAATGACAAGATGAATCGCTCACTAAATATTTTTTATTTACATAAAATAAAAAAAAATTTTACTTCTAGTGTTAATCAGGGTTAAGAAGGAAAATTATTTTTAAGATTTTATTTATTTATTAGAATGCTGGAGAGTGAACATAAGTAGGCAGAGCAGCAGGCAGAGGGAGAGGGAGAAGCGGGCTCTCTGCTGACAGTGAGTCCGATGCGGGGCTCCATCCCAGGAGCCTGGGATCATGACCTGAGCTAGAGGTCAACTGAGCCACCAAGGCACCCCAAAGAAGGAAAATTCTTGACAATAAATGGTGAGGTTATCTCTCACAGTGACTAGAATGAAGATACTAAGAGAGTAATGAGAATTTCATAGCCCAGTAAGAGATTTCAAAACTTTTGTTACAAAATAAAACAAGCCTAAAATTTTCAAGTAGAGGAATAATATAATGAACTTCACTCACTTATAAGCCAACTTCAAATAAAAACCAACTCATTTCAGATCTTCCTGGAATAATGTTATCATTCCAGATTATTTTGGGAAGAAAATTCCTACCTCATACTATTTTATCTGAGTGCAAATATTCAGGTGAAAAAAACAGTGAATTCTAATGATTTCCAAATGGGGTTCAACCTAAAAAAAAGTATTTGTTAATCATTAGTCACTCAAGCCAATAAAAACCAATAAAAATAAAAAGTGGGTTAAAAAAAAACAGTACAGAGATAGGAGTTTCTTTTGAAATGTAGGAAATAATCAAGTAGGCAGCCCTGCATTGTCATAATGTTACAATGTAGATTTGCAGAAGGCACACTTCTCAAGAAACTTCAAATTCTCAGGGCAGAAGGTAACATCTATTCCAACTATTGCCGGAAAAAAATTGCAACGCCTTGAGTAAATTTTAAGAAGACTTTCAACTATGTGAAGTCTTAATTTTAGCATTTACTTTTGGACCATACCTGTTTACTTGCTTGTGAACATCCCTTACCTAATTTTAGCAAGACTCTGACTTACGGCATTTTCAGAACTCTTTTAGTTGTAAATGCATCCAATGTATGTAGACAGTAAGAACTGCCCACTTTCTATGTTGCATTGAAAATGTTTTCATAACACATTTTGGGGTGACTTTTCTGTTCGTAATTGAACATGTTTGACAATGTTTTTTCTTGAAAAATTAGTTACTGAAGTTTTATGTGCTTAAATATGCTCTATCTTGAAGTTAGTTTATTCTTTCTAAATGTAAGGACCTTAGTAAGATTTCCAAAATATAAGCTCAAAGTGATAGTCATTAATTAAGATTTTTATGGATAGAAGACTAGTGTGGAGAACCCTGCTGTCTCATGAAATAAATGGCAAAATAGCATTTAAATGAGAAGACAGATCATGGCCCAAATTGAACTAGTTAGATCACATGAAATTGGAATTTATGACACATAAGTGCAGGAGTAAAACTTTCTTTACTCTTACTCTTCTGTAACAGTTCCACTTACTGCACAGGAGGAAGTCAGAGCAGCCAGCCCACAATCTGTCCTCACATGAGTATGGAAAGGGAGATCTTGTGGGGAGGAGAAAAGAATCAGGTGACCCAGTCTAATCTCAAATAGACTTCTGAATTACACTAATGTATTTTTATCTCTGAAATGCCCATAGCAGAATGTCTCTAGGTGAGGATTAGCTATTGTAAGTAGAACCCAGAGGTTAAGGCGTGGTTTCCTGGAGAACTTCACAAAGGCTTTTCAACACTCTGGAGTGTAAAATAGACGTGGTTTATAATCCAAACGCTTTCTGCTGTGTGAGGAACTCCCTCAACTTCTTTCATTTTGTTCTAGATGGGAAGGAAAGACCTGGGGAGCTGCCTTTGATGATTCAGACTTCTGTTTATTTTAACTGAAACTCTTGATTTCATGTCTATTTGAAATTATTTAGTAAAGCATGCTGTTGGATAGGGTCTCTGATTAATGTGTTTGATATGACAACCCAATATACGTGTTAGTTCATTTCTCTCAGGAGTGGGGCAAGACATGCAAATGTGTGTGAAAGAATTCAGTTTATCCATTTAAGTCAATTAGTGGCTTAAAATGCAGTCCCTTTCAGGTTAACTCAATTTCTGTTTCAGTAAAAAACCTTTTGGGTATCCTTCTCTCTTTCCAGTTCTTCCTGGAGAGTATCTCTCTACTGCCTTCTGTCTGGTTCTTATAGCATCCAATGAGTTACATGTTCTGCTCTCCCTTTGGGTAGAAGCCTGTGCTCTCCTCCCTGTGATTGGTTTCTCATGTTCTGCTCTCTTTTCATTGCCAAGAAAACATCCTGATTTCCCCTGACTCCTTTCTGCTCATAGAAGCTTGGTTCACAAAAGGAAAGTAAAGAACAATTTTCAGGTTATTATATGTGACATGTATCAATGGTATGCTGCTTCCTATGCAGAGGGTTCAATCTTAGAAATAATGTAGCAGTGCATGAGCACTATCAGGTCATGGACTAGGGATCATGGTCAAATCCTTTGCATGTGCTGGGTAAGGAAGGGACAGAATAATCTCCAACCTTTTCATATATGAAAGGAAGAGATCAACATATTGCCATCGCCTCTCAGAATGCCAATCAGATTATCAGTCTTCTCATTCTTTTCTCTCTAAAGCCTAGAGACCCAATCATGTGTGTATATCCAGTATTATCAGAGCACTGGTTCAAGTGAAAAGATATTTATTTGGTGGAAAATAACTAGATTAAGACATTCCTCCTTTAAATGATAATTCATGATTATGGGTTTATTTCTGGACTAGCTCTCTATCTTGTTTTATTGATCTATATGTCTATTTTTGTGCTAGTATCTAACTCAATTACTAGAGCTTTGTAGTATGTCTTGAATTCTGAGATTGTGATACCTCCAGCTTTGTTATTTTTTTCTCAAGAAGAACTATTAGGGCTATTTGGGGTCTTTTATAGTTCCATGCAAATTTTAGGATTATTTTAGTTCTGTGAAAGCTGTTATTGGTGTTTTGATAGGGAATGCATTTAACCTGTAGATTTTTGGGGAGTCGTATAGACCTATTAATAATATGTATTCTTTCAGTCTATGAGCATGGAATATCTTCCCATTTATTTGTGTCATCTTCAAGTTCTTTCAACAATATCTTGAAGTTTTTAGAGGAAAGGTCTTTCTTCTTGTTGGTTAAATTTATTCCTATCTATTTTATTCTTTTTGATGCAATTGTAAATGGGATTATTTGCTTAATTTCTTTCTCTGCTAGTTTGTTATCAGTTTATGGAAACACAACAGACTACTACATATTGGTTTTCTATCCTGCTACTTTACTGAATTCACTTATTTCTAATAGTTTTTTTGTTAAGTTTTTAGGGATTTCTATATATAGTATTACACCGTTTGCAGATAGGGACAGTTTTTACTTGTAAATTTGGATGCCTTTTATTTCTTTTTCTTGCCTCATTAGCTAGCACTTCCAATACTGTGTTGAATAAAGTGGTGAGAGTGGACACCTTTGCTTTCTTCCTAATCTTCGATCACTGAGTATGATGTTAGCTGAGGTTATTGTATATGGCCTTTAAGTGTTGAGATATGTTCCCTCTATACTTATGTTAATTTTGGGATGAAGTGTTTTAAAGGTATAAGAAACATTTCTCTTGAGGCACACACACTTTCCAAGTAGATATAAATAAAAAAAGGAATGTATGGTATGCACTTTCCTTAGTTCAGTGAATGGCAATCTCACATGTAGTTACACAGGCCAGAAGAAACTGCTTTTCATTCTAAACATCAAATCCATCAACAAACCCTTTTGATTTTACTTTCTTAATATCTCATAAATCTTCCTCCTTTCTTCAAAATCACTATAGGCCATCATTTTCATCTGACCTACTGAAATAGTCATTAAATTTATTTCCCTGTATACTCTGTCTCTCCTCCAATAAAGTCTTTGAAGTGCACTTATTGAACTTCTCTAAAGGCAAACTGTACCTCACCTTCTTGCTTAAAACCTGCCAGTGGTGTCTATTGCCTTTAGAATAAAGACAAAATTCTTTTTTTTTTAAGATTTTATTTATTTGACAGACAGAGATCACAAGTAGGCAGAGAGAGGAGGAAGCAGGCTCCCCACTGAGTAGAGAGCCCGATGCGGGGCTCGATTTCAGGACTCTGGGATCATGACCTGATCTGAAGGCAGAAGCTTTAACCCACTGAGCCACCCAGGTTCCCTGACAAAATTCTTTTACATGTCGTACAAGGGCCAACAGGATATGGTCTCTATCCAGTTTTATCTAGCTACTGATAACTCCAAAATCGATTAACGCAGCCCTGATTTTCTTCATGAACTTCCAGAAAGATACCCGGTTGCCTACACATCTAAAACTGACTACCTCTGATCTCCACAGATTTTTGAGAATTTGGTAATTCTTTTCTTTAAAGGCAATTGGCCATCTTGTTTAGGCTGTCACTCTTTTGGGCATTAAGTTTCTCATAATATTTCTTTCTTATTCTTTTAATATATCCAAGTTTGGTATCTTATAAAAGTCATTCTTAAAATGACTTTTGCTCATCTTTCAGGAATGTTTATGGTTGAAAATTGGTAATCGCATTGCAGAAATGATAGACTGTAAAATATGATCAGTGTTTACCTACAGATAGTTAGATTACAAGTAATTTTCATTTTCTCCTCTTTGCATACCTATGTTTTCTAAATTTACTATAATAAGCATGTTTTGTTTCTGTAATAAAAATGAAAATAATAACAACTCTTTAAATACTCTTTAGAGTATTGGATAGTAGAATTAACTAGTAATGCAACTCTTGGGGGATAGCAGTTGTAAAAACTGTACAAAAAATTATAGGAGCACTGGAAAACATTTTAAATTATATAAAAGTTGGAGAAGATTTTACTCTTGAAAAAATTTTAACTGTACAGGGTAAAAATTGAGCATTTGTAATTATTTTTTTCTGTATGTTCTCCTCAACCACTATTCTATGGCAGCAGAAAACTACATGTTTATGGGTAGAGATGATAACAAAACATAGCAAAGCAAAAACACAAAAAACCAGGTCAGGGCTGGAAGGAAGGCTGTAATTTTAAGAGGGAAATCCCGTGAGAATTAAAGGATGGATGATGCCCCAAATCCAGTGTATACTGCTGAAATCTTGGATACTAAACTGTGCACTTTCAGAGAAGAACCTAGAGGGACTACCCAGGAGCAAGTAGAGATTAGAGAAGAAACTAAGCTTTGAAAGACAGAGTAGCACTGGATGATACTTGTGTTTGCTGCCATTTTAACTGAGTATATTTCCCAAACTACGCACAGTTTTGTGGCAGGCAGCTGAGGCATAATGAGTTTGAGACATCAGAGGGCAGAACCTGAAACTGGAAAAACAGCTGAAACTCAAGGGGAATCACTTAAGCCATGTGATCCAAGTGACAGTGAACCCTCAAATCTATGTCTACACTCTGCTCAAATAGTTGGCTTGGCAAACTGCTCAACTAGCAGATGCTGGGGACTCTCTCAAGCTAAAAAATGTAACTTTGGGAATTTGTAAAAATCAAGCAGAGATATCACCTGTGGCAAAATGCACAAAAACGGGTTTACATTTTGAATCTGGAATAGGTAATTGTGTATTAGAACAATAACAAAATACAGGGAACAAAGGAAGTGACAAAAAACAGTCCTTAGTAGACTACAGATTGCAATATCTACATGGTCATTTTCAACTAAAAATTACTAGACCTGCCAAAAAAATGGGAAAAAATGACCTATGCTTAGGGGTCAAAAAAGCCATCAGTAGAAGTTGACTTTTAGTGGGTCCAGAAACTAGATTTAGCAAATGAAGATATCAAAACAGTTATTATGAATGTGTTCAAAAAATTAACGGCAAATATGCTCAAATAATAAAGGAAAAACTGATCTTTTGAGTGAAGTTAAGGAAATTATCAACATAGAAGCATAGAAACAATTGAAAAAATATTCTAGACTTGTAAAGTACAATAATCAAGAGGAAAAATTGATAGTTCAATATTTGAAGGTGGTAGAAAAAATATTGGTAAACTGGACATTAGATCAATAAAATTTACCTAATGTGAATAACAGAAGAAAGTTTATTAAAAAACAAACAAACATCAAACAAAAAAAACAAACTAAGCAGAAACTTAGGGAGCTACAGAACAATATCCAATAGTCCAACATAAGTATAATGTATGTTCTAGGAGGGAAAGATGCAGACAGAGTCTCAGGAGGAAGGAGACAGAGTCTCAAGTCTTCAAGAGAATCTTAATTTTATAATAGCCCAAATCTTCCAAATTCGTGGGGAAAAGTATGAAAATGAAGATTCAAGAATTTTTAATAAAGCTCAAGCAAGATGAAAACAAAATCCCAGTTAGGCATGTTTTAGTCAAACTACTAAAAGTCAATGATTAAGAAAAACATTGAAAGCAGCTAGAAAAGTATAACAAATTACACACAAGGGAATAGCAGTACTGTTAATGATTGACTTCTTATCAGTAACAAAAGTCCATAAGATATTGGAAAGACATGTTCAAACTGTCAAAATTGTCCATTAATAATTTTATATCCATTGAATCTAGTGTACCTGCTTTAAATTTCTAAAGGAAGTGCTTTTGACTGATGGGAAAGGACACAGATAGTAACTTAGATCTATAAGAAGGAATGAAATACACAGGAAATAATATATTAGTAAATATAAAAGACTTAATGTTTCTTTTTCTATCTTAAGTATTCTAAAAGATGTGTGGCAGCTTGGAGCTAAAGTTATTACTGAATATTGGGTTTATAAAATATAGACAAAGTAGATGTAATATGTATGACAACAATAACACAAGGAATGTGGGATACCTATAGAAATATTGCTCTAAGTTTCCAATATTTAACTCTAAAAAGTTTGCACTAAATTAAAGATGAATGTTGCAATGCCCTGCAAAGACTAAAAGGAAATGCAGAGTTATACCTAGTAGGCCAAGAGAAAATGGTATACTCAAAATAATTTAACATAAAATAAGGCAGGAAAGGAGAAAGATTAAAAAGAAGTAGGTAGCAAATAGAAAAACAGCGAAATATCAGATCGAAATACAACCACCTCAGTAACACCTTCAGGATACAGTACTGTATGGTGACTAACATAACATAAAACAAACAAACAAAAAACACCTTCAGGTAAAATGGGCAAAAAACTCATATCAAAAGACCAATTTTTTCCTCTAATGGAGTATGACACAGCTATAAAAAAGAATGTGCTCTTACCATTTGCAACAGCATACAGGATCATAGAGGGGTTTGGGCTAAGTGAAATAAATCAGAGAAAGACAACTACTGTATGATTTCACTTATATGTTGAATCTAAAAAAACAAACCAAAAAAACGAAAAGCAGACACAGACCTATAAATGCAGGGAACAGATTGATGGTTGTCAGAGGGGATGGGGGATGGCAAAAAGAGACTTTTTCAGAGTGGGCAAGAAAACAAGAACCAGAAGCAGCTGGGTATTGTCTGCAAGAGATACAGCTGGACACAAAGACAGAGCGAGGGTGCATCTACAAGGTAGACAAAATATGTACTATGCAAATGCTAAGACTGGGAAAGCTGGAAGAGCTATATTAATGTAAGAAAAGACTTCAAGACAAGAAGGGTTGGTTATACAAGAGACAAGAAGGCACATTTCCTAATGATAATTCTGTTTATATATTGATGAATTATAATAATTTATAAATGTATATGTACTTAATAACGACTTCAAAAAACACAAATCAAAAACTGACATTGATAGGGATTAAGGAGGGCACTTGTGATGAGCACCCGGTGATGTATGGAAGGGCTGAATCAGTATATTGTACCCCTGAAACTAATATTACACTGTATGTTAACTAAGTGGAATTTAGAGTCATTGAGCGTCTGCCTTCGGCTCAGGTCATGATCTCAAGTTCCTGAGCCCCTCACACAGCTCCTGGCTCAGCAGGAAGCCCGCTTCTCCCTCTGCCCTTCCCCCACATTGTATTCCCTCTCTGTCTGTGTCTCTCTTTGTCAAATAAATAAATAAAATCTTAAAAAAAAAAAAAAAAGGGGGGGGAAAAAGAATCCTGACAGGCTTAGTAGATAAATATACAACTAGAAAATTTGGAGTGATTTAAAAAAAAACAAAAAACAACACATCTCTCTCAGGACTTGAGGGTACAATTTCAACAGAAAAGGATCAACAAAGATATAGATTATTTGACTGGCTATATCAGACACTGTAAATTTTTATGGATTTAGGTATTTAATTTAGGTCTATGATCCATTTTGGGTAAATTTTCTGGGCTGAATGTGAGGAATAAAGAGGGATTCTTTCTTTTGCATATGCTGGAACCACATGTTAAACAGAATATCCTTTCCATATCTAATTTACTTTGCATCCTTGTAGAAATTAATTGCTTATATATGAGTAGCTTTATTACTGGGCTTTTTAGTCTGTTCCCTTGATTTCCCTTCCCCCCCGCCCTCAACCCCAGAACACATACAACACTGTCTTTTATCTTTATGGTAAGAATGGAAATCAGGTTGTGTAAGTATTCTAAATTTGTTCTTTTTCAGAATTGTTTTGGCTATTCTAGTTTCTTTGTCTTCACATAAAGATTTTAGAAAGAACTTGTCTATTAAAAAAAAGAACGTTAAAATTTTAATTGAATTTATGGTGTATATGAGCTGGGGATAATTGCCATATTAACACTGTTGAATTTTTAAGTCCAGAAACATAGTATAATTGTTCCACTAATTTAAGTATTATTTGATTTCTTTAATCAGTCCTTTATAATTTTATGCATAAGGATTTGCACATATTTTGTAAAATGTGTACCTGTGTTATATTTGGTGCCAGTGCAAATTTCAATTTTTATCTCAATTTCCATTTGTTTGTTGCTACTATATAAACAAAATTGTTCTGTTCACACTGGTTTTGTATCCTCCTGCAACCATGATAAATTTGGTTTTAAGCACTTTTTTCTTTCTTTTTTTTTTTTTGAGATTCATTAAGGAGGGCACATGATGGGATGAGCACTGGGTGTTAAATTTAATTGACAATTAAATGAACTCTACATCTGAAACTAATGATACATTGTACATTAATTAATTGAATTAAAATAAGATGCAAAAATAAAAAAAATTCTTTGGAGTTTTCTAGGTAGATGATTCTGTTTTCTGAGAGTAGGGACAGTTGTATTTCTTCTTTTCTAATCTGTGTCTTTTTCATCCTGTTTTATTGGGCTGAGTAGGATAATAAGTAAGATGTTGACTAGGAGTAATGTAAACAAATCCCTGTCTGGTTCCCAGTTGTAGGGAAGGAAAGTATTTAGTCTTTCACCATTAAGTGTAGTTTGAGCTGTAGTTTTTGGTTTTGTTTTTTAAGATTTTATTTATTTATTTGACAGAGGCACAGTGAGAGAGGGAACACAAGCGGGGGTGTGGGAGAGGGAGAAGCAGGCTTACTGGGGAGCAGGGAGCCCAGTGCCTGGGAGGGGGATGAAGGAGGGTGCATCCCAGGATCCAGGGATCATGACCTGAACCTGAAGGGAGACACATAATGACTGAGCCACCCACGCCCCTGAGCTGTAGTTTTTTGGTAGGTGTGCTTTATCCACTTGATGATGTTCCTTTCTATTACCAGTTCAAAGTTTTATCATGAAGGGGTGTTGAATTTGTCAAAAGATTTTTCTTCATCTATTGAGATAATAACAGGGTTCTTATTCTGTTGATACAGTGAATTACAGTTGATCCTCATTATTTATAGATTCTCTGTGAATTTGCCTACATGCTAAAATTTATCTCTAACCCCCAAATCAACATTCATGGTGCTTTTGCAACATTTGCAGACATGCACAGAACAGCAAAAAATTTGAGTCCCTAGTGTGCACGGTCCCAGCAGAGGTCAAACAGGGTGATGGTTTGCTTTCCTGTTTCAGCTCTGGTACTGTAAACAAGCAACATTTCCATGGTCGGCTTATTTTCGAGTTACTCACATTTTTGTGTTTGTTGTTGTTGGTGGTGGTGGTGTTGGTGGTGGTGATTTTACTGTTTAAAATACCCTCCCCCGTATACTGCTGAAATGCTGTGCAGTGTTCCTAAGTGACAGGACTTACAGAAGGAACACATGTGGGAGATAAAGCTTTGTTCAGGGAGGAAGGATACTGGTATTGGTCAGGGAGTTCAGTGTCAATGGACGAACAATATGTATTAAGTAAGGTGTCATAAAACAGAAACATACTAAAACAAAGTATTATATTGATCAGTTGATGAAAATTCACTAATAAAACCATGTGGCCTGCAGCTTACTTTGTTGGAGAGTTTTCCAGTATAAATTCAATTTCTTTAATAAATTTAGGAATAGTTAATTTATCTAATTCTTCAGTTGAGATATCGGAGTTTGGATCTTTCAGAGAATTTTACTATTTTGTCTAAGTTGTTAATTTTATGGGTGAGGAGTTTTTGTAGTGTTCTTACTAACCTGTCGTGATATTGTTTCTTTAATTTTTGATGTTCATAATGTATTCTCTCTCCCTCCCTCTCTTCCTTCCTTCCTCTTTCTCTTCTTTCCTTTTCTTTCTTTCTTTCTCTCTTCCTCTCTTCCTCTTTCTTTTTTTTTTTGTTTTTAAGATTTTATTTGTTCATTTGACAGACGGAGATCACAAGTAGGTAGAGAGGCAGGCAGAGAGAGAGAGAGGGAAAGCAGCTCCCCGATGAGCAGAGAGCCCGATGCAGGGCTCCATCCCAGGACCCTGGGATCATGACCTGAGCCGAAGGCAGAGGCTTTAACCCACTGAGCCACCCAGGCGCCTTACTTTTCTTTTCTTTTCTCTTCTCTTCTCTTCTCCTTTCTTTCTTTCTCTTTCTTTCTTTCTTTCTTTCTTTCTTTCTTTCTTTCTTTCTTTCTTTTTCGTTTGCCTGCCTAGATGTTTACCAGTTTTACTGATCTTCCACCAATTAAGGAACAATTGTTTTATGTATTTTTTCCACTTTTTGTTGCTGTCATTTTCATTGACTTCTGTTTTACTTATTTTCTCTCTTCTACTTGCTTGGGACTTAATTTTCTCTTTTCTCTTTTAAACTAAAGTTTCTTAGAGTGGAAACTTTAGAATATTGATTTGAGATTTTTTTTTCTCTCATCTAAGATAAGCATTTAATGTATAAATTTTCCCCAAGCCCTGCTTTAGCTTCTGGCATCACCTAACATATTTTCATTGTCATTTGGTGTAAACTATATTTAACTCTGTTATATCCTTTTTGACCCTCCTGATCCATTAGAATTGTATTGATCTTCAAATATTTAGGGGATTTTCCAAGTAATTTATTGGTATTGGTTCCTAATTTTAATCTATGATAGTTAGAAAACATACTTTGTTTAAATCCCTTTGTTGACATTTGGTTTTATATAGTCTGTCTTGGAAAGTGTTTCATATTTTTTTGAAAATAATTTTTTATTTTTATATTTATTATTTAGTGGAATGTTCTATAAATGGCAAATAAATCAAATTGATTCATGACATAGTTTAGGTCTTCTCTGTCATTAACTGAATTTCTATTTATTTTTACTCTCAATTACTGAGAGACAAATGTCAAAGTCAACTGTTACTGTGAATTTTTCTAGTTTTCCTTTCAGTTTTTTCAGTTGCCTTAAGGGTTGTGAAGTTCTTTTGTTCCATAGGCATTTAAGACTTTTATTCCTTCTTGGATATTAATGTTATCTTACATAAAATAACCATTTCATCTTTATTTTTATTAGTTTTTCCTTGATTTATATTTTCCCACACTTTTGCCGCAATGTGTTATTGATATGGTTGGATTGAAATCTACCATCTTCCTAACAATTTTCTATTAGTGTCATCTGATAATTGTATTGTTTTCTCTTTTATAACTTCTTTTGGATTGAGTAATCTTTGTAATTCCAGTTTTACTCCCTTACTGCTTTATTATTCATATCTCTTACATTTTTTACAGAGATTGTCTTAGAATTTACAATATGTTATGTTTAATTAATCAGACTCTATCTTCAAATAATATTGAACCACTTCATATGTACTTTAAGGATCACAAAAAGAGGATACTCTAAATTTTTTCCTTTGTTCTTTTGTGCTATTATTGTAGAACCTTATACTTCTACAGTAAAGTACATTCCTCATTCACAGTTTTTTCTTTTAGCACTTTTTTCTTTTAGCATTTTAGTATTTAAAGATGTCGCTATATTTTTTTAAGTGCCTTATATTGTTCATGGTGATAAGTTTGCCATAATTCTTATCTTTGTCCC
Source organism: Neogale vison (assembly GCF_020171115.1). Classification (NCBI taxonomy): domain Eukaryota; kingdom Metazoa; phylum Chordata; class Mammalia; order Carnivora; family Mustelidae; genus Neogale; species Neogale vison. The sequence continues at coordinate 68,328,933 of NC_058103.1, forward strand.
TGATCTATGTTATGCACCTTTAATCTTTGGCTTTTCTTCAACATATTCTCTTCTTTGCTTTTAAGGAGTTTGAATACGATATGTCTAAGTGTGTGTGTGTGTTGCATGTATCCTAATTTATGCCTAATGTTCATTGAGATTCTTGGATATGTGTTTTGGAAAACTGTCAGCCATTACTTTTTCAAATATTTACTTTTCCTACTTCCCTATCTTCTTTTATGGTTCTAATGACCTATATATCAGTCTGTTGATACCATCTCAGAGCTCTTAGATGTTTTCCTCTGATTTTTTTTTCTATTCTTTCCTGTTTTTTGTTTTGAAGTAGGCGCCACACCCAGTGTGGAGCACAACATGGGGCTTATACTCATGACTCTGAGATTGATACCTGAGCTGAGAACGAAGATGGACACTTAACAGACTGAGTCACCCAGGCACCCCTACTCTTTCCAGTTAATATTTCAGTTTGAGTTATTTCTGTTGATATGCTGATCTGTGTTCAAGTTCACTGATTCTTTCCTGTGCTGATTTGAGTCTACTGATAAATCTGGCAAAGACATTCTTCATGTATGCTTCTATTTAAGTATGTTCAGTTACTTTACATTTTCTTTGTTATAGTTCTCATATTTAAGAAGTCTTGTTTTGTTGATTTATCTCTTGAAAATAAATTTTTAAAATTTCCTGTTATGCCTTTAATTTTTTTTTGTTGTTGTTGTTGATAACTGATACCTTGTATAGGATAATAGAGACTGAAGTGAATAGATTTTTATGTTCTGGAAATGGGTCCACATTACTAGGCCTCTGGATGGAGGGTTGAGCTAGTCTGTCAGGAATTGAACTGATTTTGGTTTGTGATGTAGCTGTGGTTAACCTCTGTGTACCACAGGCTTCAAATTCCTTTAGAATCATCTTGAGTTTAAGGTGGGGGCTGGTTTGCTACATGGCTTTTCTCAATATTAGGTCTTCCCTTTGAACTTGTGTACCAGAGAGGGTCTGTCTTTATCTTCTTGCTCCTTTCCAAGCAGAAGAGTGGTGTCACTTGATGCTCCTTCAGTTTGGTGGTTGGCACCAGAAGAGGAAGACTTTCTCCTTTCTTCTTGTCCTATGTCCCTAGGGATTATTTTGTTTCCTTCTTTTATATATATCATTGCAATTAAGAGACATTTTTAGTAGTACTCTGAAGGGCAGTAAGATTTGCTGTCCTTCTACTAGCGGTTTAAGGCTTTTGTTCCATAAGGGAGATGGGGCCACAGGATCTGGGCAGAACATCATGCTTTTTTTTTTTAATTCCCCAGTACTTTCACTTGTTTAAACTTTGATATCTATCTTGTTTTACTCATCAGTGTGTTTGAAACCCTTCTGTGTTGTTTTGGGTACAGTTTGTTCATTATTATTGGTGAAGAGAATATCATTTATCACTATACTTCTATTTATTTATTATACTGTTATTGGATGTTTGGGATGTTTCCAGTTTGGTTCCATTGTGAATAGAGCTGCTATATATTCTTGTACATGAGTTGGGTGAACTGCATATTTTGTTTCTGTTGAGTATATTTATATTTATGAGATTAACTGTTGAATCATAAACTATGCATATAATTTGCTTTAGAAGACCCTGCCTAACAATTTTCAGAGTCATTATTACCAGTATGTACTCCCACTAGTACTGTAAGCAAGTTTACATTTCTCCAAATCCTTTCCAGCACTTGGAATTTTCTCTCCTTTTCATGTAGCCATTCTGGAGAATGTTAAATTATTTTAAATTTTATTCCCCTGATGACTAAAAAAGTTTGCCACCTTTTTCACGTTGGACATATAATTAACCTCTGTTTTGAATTGTCTGAGTTAAGTCCTTTGTTCATATTTCCACAACTGGTATTTTGTTTGTATTTCATTGGTGCAGATCACAAAGATCAGATATGGTGTTTGTATGTATGTATGTTAGCTGATTTAGGAATCTGCGTTGAAGTGGAGCAGTTGCCTTTTACTAAATGTGTATGGTAGGATTCTGGATCACTTTGTTTTAATTCCCATCTTTAATTTTTTTCTAAATGATCTATAGTACACATGTATCTGTATCTATATAACTTTAATTAGTAAAATTAGTTGAAAACTAAAAATTAAGTCTTGTCATGGCATAAATCTTATTTGATGATTAGTATACACTGTAATTTTAATTCATGATTTGACCCAATCAGCAAGATGGTAAAATGTGGCTAGTTGTTTAGAACTTTCTTCTTTCTGCAGTGTTGGTGACAATATGAATAAGTTAGTGAATGGGAAAATCAATAAATGACCGAGAAAAATCTCCTTTTGTAATTAATGAATAATCTCTATATTTACTATCCATTGGTGCTATTAAAATTCTTTTTTTTTTTTTTTTGTGCTGCTAAATCACTAGCCTCAAGACTGTGTTGACTTGCTTGTAAAGGCTAATATATAAGTTATGGAATTTTTGAAGGCATTATCTGAAATTAGTTTTTTCTTGGAAAGAAATATTCTTAGTGAGTTTTTCCTCATTAAGTTACATTAAGTACTGCAACACTTTGAATAGATAAGGATTGATTTGTAATTTCTTTAAAAAAAATTATTTGACCCAGAGAGAGAGAGCATGAGTGAGAGCAAGAGAGCACAAGCAGGGGGTAGTGGCAGAGGGAGAGGGAGAAGCATATTCCGGACTGAGCAGGGAGCCCACATGGGGCTCCATCCCGGACTCCATGATCGTGATCTGAGCTGAAGGCAGACATGGAAATGACAGCCATTCAGGCACCCTGATTTGTAATTTTTAACTGATGGCTCATTGTTTTTATTATCTTTATCCATCTCACTCTATCTCCATTAAAGATGTGCTTTTGTCTTGTTTGGAATAGAATTACTAGATTTCATGTTAGATGTTATTTAGAGTTTAAAAATAGTAAACTTTGAATGTCAGTTTTATAAAATATGAACATCCTTTATATTACTAAAAGGACAGGACTTAAACCTTTATGTAGACTGTGATATGAATATCCTGTGATATTTAAGCAAATGCTTGATATAATAGATAATGTTCACTGTAATGTTCTTCCCAAAGTCAATGGAAAGGAAAAACAAACCTCTGTTTTTATATTAGAATATGAAAGGCCATGAAAAAAGTGTTTGGATTTATTACTTATAAGTTATCTACATGCAACAGATACATAGCATCCCACCAAAACAATATCATCTGATTTAGTGACTGTTAGAACAGCTTAAAATATAATTCACTATATAATGTGTCTGCAAACCCATTGGTTGTAGACGTTGTGCTATGCAAAATGTAAAGCCAACAGTAACTAATGCTCTTCAGAAGTATGGTAGCCTTTGCAAATTGTTTGGAATTAATTTGTTTTGAGTAAACGGAAATTAGCTTGTTAAATGAAGCTTATAAAAAAAGGATTACAAAGGGGTAGGAGACCATCTCACCAGGATAGCTTAAAACCCACACATTTGTATGAGTCAGGAGAAGCACTGTCCTTTAAAAAAATGATCTTATTCTTTCTAATCGTCTGAGAGTTGTGCCTGCCAATGTGATCCAGATATCTGGCGAAGTAGAAACATATTTAGAATCTTACTCATTAGAATACTGAACTCATTCATCAGCAGGATTGACAAGGTCTCAGACAAAGCATTTTGCCTGGCACACAACCTATACAGAGATTTTCCTGTGGCTATAATGTAGCACACCTGACAGATGTTTGAGTCATTTAACACAGCAGGCGGTACTCATAAACACCACAGACTGGCATTCAACATGATAGGGATTATTTTTCTTTTGTCTGCCTGAAGTTATATGGCCTAAAATCAACAAAGGATTTAGGCACAACTAGCTAAAACGTAGGGTGTGATATCATTTATATGCAATATTTCTCTTGCTTATAAAGTTTACAAAATGCCCCAGAAGCTGAGATACTTCCTTGACATAGGTGAAAAACATTTTGCATATGTTTCCCTTTTCATGATGAGACCTGGTTTAGGAAAGAAAGGCATCATGGGTATTATTTGCTTACAGAGTAAATCTTATATATCACTGTTTATTTTCTTGATAGTTCCTTAATGATGTAATGGGCTTTACTAAGTCCATATTAATTTTTAAATTCAACATGGTGGTGATGAAGTAGAGTAACTATAAGAACACTATTTAAAAATTTCCATTAACAATCAGAAAGAGAGACAGAAGTAAATATACACCATCTGTAGTTTTAAAAACTATGCTGTATGTCCTAAAGGCTAGAGATAGATGCTATTAATTTAAATGTCATGTTTGCATTGAATGAAGCACAGCCATTTTAAATTTGGCTTTATTTTTAGCTTATATTTCTCATTTGGTAAGTAGCTTTTGGAGGAATTGCTCATTGACAAAAATTATTTAGGTCCTTTGGGGAGCAGTAACAGGCAGGGGGGCATGATACTTTCAAAATAGCATTTTATTGCATTTATAATTTATTATATAATCAGAGTAATCTTGTAGTCTGCAACTATACAGGGAATTTAAAAATAGGAAAATTAATAATACCTTAAAGGAATAAATAAATACCACCATTGAAATATGGTAACCCCCTGGCATATATAAAACACTTATTTTAGAAATTATTTCTGTAAGCATGCATTTGTTGGAAGAAGTTTCTACTTTTGTTTTGTGTAGGTCATGGCTTTTTCTGGTTTGCTTTAGGGTTCAGTGATTTGCTGGGTACAGCTGCATGTGCAGATGTAGAAACCGTTTCATCCTAGGAAATAACCATAGTTTAGCATTTATGTGCCAAGGTAAGTCTGTAGAAGTTAATGAAAACATTCTTTAAGGCTATGCCCAAACACAAGGGCTCACTGGAATTCCAAAAAACTTATACATGTCAGAAAGGTTGAAATTAGTTTATCTTTCCAATGTTTTATTTACTCCTGTGAATGGCTATAGTATACTAACTGTTTTCCTAATACTCATTCTCTAACTCCTGTGTTTCCAGGCTGTTGACCCATCGTGACATTTGGTTTTTGTCCCATTGGTGGTGATATTTTGAGCAAGGTTTTCTTAGCTAGCTTCAGGATTAGGTATTCTGCCCTGCTAACAGCATTGGAAAGGAGCTTCTTAAGTCTAATGTGATCTTATATAAACAGAACTGTGGTCTAGTTTTCATTTTTCACAAATTCATACAGAAGAGGAGAGATCAGAGCTTTGAAATGATATAATTGGGATCTGCATTGTGGGTACTGAAAATATATTAGTCCCCTCAACTGGAAAAATCATTCTTCATATTTAAGCTCGGTTTCCATTTCCTTAGGGAAGCCTTTCCTGACCTGACTGCTTGAGTGCTCCATAACGTGCTTTCTAAACACCATATAACGTTCCTTTCTAGTAAGTGTCACATTGTAGTTTCACATTTATTTTTGATTGTTTAATTACTATCTGTCTCTTCCACTAAACTCCAAGCTCCATAACTATAGGGATTATGTCTGGTTTTTTTTTTTTCAACCCTATGTCCTTGGTGCCTAGCATGTGGTAGGGGCTCAGGAAATGGCTGTTGAGTGAATGCATTTTATAAAGCACTACTTTATATTATTTATACAATTTACTAATGTTTAATTACAAATTGACATATTCTTAAAACATACACTATTGTTAGAGCATTTTGCTTTGTGTACATTGTGTGGTTTCGGCACACAATAAAGAACACTTTTTCCTTTCCTACTGTGCAGTCAATAGAGAGATATATCCAAAAGTCACACATGGGTTGGAGGGCATGGCTTAAATGTGTGCCCAAAATGATGTTACTGATTTCTCACTATCACTCATCTCAGACTTACCAGCCTTACTCAGTTCCCTCCTTGGCAGTAAAGTGGAGTAAAAAGTACTTTTGATGAGTGGATACCTGAGAAATGGGGAACACTTCAATGTGGAAAATGCTGGGATAGCGTATAGAGATGATTCAAGAGCTCTTAAGGAGGGAGGAAGTAAATGGGGTGAGGACAGTGAGACTTAGCAGTCATTTACTGTCTTTGTACATAAAGATAGAAAAACAAGGACCATTTCAAGGAGGGGAGCTCTAGATTCTTGCTCCGTCTCCTTACCATCAGACATGAGGCTAGAAGAGAAAACTATGGGAATTTAAAAAAAGTACATCCTCTGGAAAAATGAAATAAACATTTCTGAACTTTGATGTCTGAACCTTAGAAGTTTCAGATACAGTCTTACTTTTAGCATCACAGCAGATAATCCACCTGTTCCCTGTCCTCTCCCATTCCTTCCCATGATGTTGAAGTCCTAATCATAAGCAAGCAGCATATACACCAGGCACAGCATTAAATACTTTACATATGTAATCTCATTTATTCTGGAAGGGATCAGAGTGTAGATGTTAAGAATGGTGTAGGGTAGAGATGAAGATCCTGGTTAAATGATGCATTGCAGACAATATGCCCAATAACATCGTCAGTGCTCTGTAAAATGTTGGCTCTTATGAGGATGATGACTATTGCTAGAGTAGAATGGAATTTCCCATTGTTTTATCTATCCAAGTACTGTCCAGTCCTAGAGTTTTCCCTTCTATAACACCCTTGTCTTCTGGGTACGAAGGACCTCTTCTTTATCTCGCAGGAATCTTCAGAATATTTTGGACCTTCAAAAGAAAGTCCACATGAACACAGAGACAGTCTGCATGGAGTTCAGCAAAGTGTCATGTAGGCACATCTTGACCAGGTGTCCACATTCTTCAGTAAGTAGGTGAGCAGCTGGCATGGCTTCTCTCCGTCAAGGTAAACATTAGCAGTCCGTGATGATGGCTGGCTTGGCCTCCACGTGCTCTAAGTGGTAGGCCCCTGGAAGTGTTTGAGTCTTTGTATGCCAACCCCACGCCTCCCCGTCTAGTCCCCTCAGTTACAGTTCCCTCTCTCCCTACCTTTGACTCTCAGTGAGGTCCCATTCCATCCACAATTTCCCTTATCCTTTCCCAGTAAGTTCAAATGGCTCACACCTATTTTTTCTAGGAAGTGTGAATAGGGTCATCTACTTTTTCTTCCAGTCTCTCCAAACTTACTAATTTGGCTGTGAAAAGCTCTTCTTCCTCATTTTCTCTCCCTCCTCCTTTTCCTTCTTCTCCTTCTTTATTCTAGACTGCCTCTTCTAGAAACAAAAAGTACACCAAACCCAACATTGGTTGTCCCTTGATCCTTTTATTCTTTCACTGTAGCAGTCATCCTTCTTCCTAAAGTGGTGGTGGAGGTTTTTAACTACTGGGGAAAGATTCACATAGAAAGAAGTGGGAAAATGAACACAACATATATTAATATTCCAAGATATGATTTTGCTACATTATTACTTTTGACTTTCAAAGTAACACTGTCAAGCACAATTATCCCCATTTTATCAACAACAACAACAACAAACAACAAACTAAGATGCTAGCAATGCAAGATCTTTCTCCCGGTTATAGCCAGAACTAGGTCCAGGAACCCTAGTTTCAGAGCTCATGATAGAGAGATTCTCCAAAGACAGTAAGTTGTCTGTTGTCTCAAAAGCTTTACACAGATTCCCAGTGTCTGCCAAATACCTACTGTAGTAGTTTCCTAGAAGGGCGGAAGTGTTGTTTGCATGGAATGATCCACTGAAATGTGGGGAAAAAATATTACACCTTCAATTTCTGCTGTTTCTGTCTGCAAAGTAGAAAAAAGTGAAACTTTGGAAGCAGGTACTCTGACTTGACACTGGTGCCCTTGATGCCCTTGCGGCCTTTTAAAAAGAGAGGAGTTTTCACAGTGAGGAGTCAACATGGCAAATCTCTCACTCTTGTTCACACACTGTGTATAATGTTTTGATCTTTATCTACACCCAGTTAAGTGGCTTTATGAGTTATATTCTCCCATTCTAAATAAACAAATTCTCACAAAATGGACAAAAGTCATAAAAAGTTTCCTGAAAAAAAAAACCCAAAACTTCTAAAAATAGTATGTTAATTGCAAGCATGAGCAAATGGCAAGCAAAGAACAAAGCACATTGCCTTTTGTGAGTATGAGCTTTTTTTTTTTTTCAGTAATGGCACACAAGACACTTAGTAGAGGATATCCCCAATATTGAAATTCTTCAGAAAAAAAAAGGATATTATGTATAATATTTTTAATAAGCCCCACAGTATCTGTAATTAGTGACTCATTAACTATTAACTGTGATAGTAGTGTATAAAAATTTATAATTGCATATTTTTTCATGGCTGTGGTACATGGAATACATGATAAAAAGACCTTAAGACTTGCCAGTCATTTGGGATTCAGTTTGGACATTCTGTTATCTACAAGCACTGTGTAAAGTCCACTCCTGTGTTCCTTTTCTCATTGTCTCTTGGAAACTTGTACTCGATTCTGTTGAAATACGTTTGCAGAATCTGCTAGAATTGTCTGGTTGCAGCTATCACTCTACCAAGATTGAGGGCGGGGAACAGTGTCTTACTCATATTTGAATTCTCGTGGTGAACTATTTTGACACATGGAAGGTATTTGAGGAGATAAACGGGTAAGTAAATACTCACCAAAAAGCTACCAGATACAGAGCTGATATGATAGAATTGGGTTTCAGCAAACTTTGGCAGAGCTGCCCACTTTCAAATCATCCTTCAAAAACTACAGCAGGTGCTTTCCCCTGGTCTGCATGGTGTCCCAGCCGTTTTGGACTGGCTTTCCAGTGGACTCACTGATGAGCATAGTGAGTGTGTTTTCTAGTCATTCTGCCCATGGCCCCAGTAAGATAGCAAAAAGGAGCAAGCATGTCCTTCACTAATAATCAGTAATGGGTTTAGGTCAGCTCTCATGGTCTCATTCTACTCCAGTTTTTCCTGTTCTTAGGCAGACCAGGTTACGGATAGCTAGTAGGTAAGGGAGGGGATGAAATGTAGGAAGTGTTAGAGGGAGAAGGGGGCCTCAAACTCTAATATGGCACTCTCTGCCTCCTTCAACTCTAACAGTCACATGTGGAATGCCAACAATAGTCTTAAGCAGCCTTATATACCAACGGCAAGGGTCACCTTATGACTTGGCACCAGAGAGAATGTTGCTTAAGGCAAAGTCAGGGAGGAAGCTTCTATAGGAATCCAGGCTGGGCTAAAGGTAAAGGCCATGAAATTGCTGGCAAATAGGTGAATTTGAGAAATGTGAAGGAGAGAGAAAGCAAGGATTTGAGTTCTAGGTGAACCCATGTTTCTGGCTTTGATAGCTCCAGGCTTGGTGACGCCATTCATGAAGAGAGGGATCACTGAAGAAAGAGGAATAGAGGGTAAAAATTTGTTAGTTTAATGGTTCTACTCTGAATTCTGGCCTCAACACACAGTCAAGAAATCAGTGTTACATGGTAACCTTTTTGTATTCTCTTGGTGAGGTCTAGGTGACATGCTCCCTGGTGATACTATCAAATAGTCACTGCCCTCCTCAAACCTGGATCTGGAAACACCTCACTCCAGCTCCCTACCCCATCAGGATTATCCCAGAGATAGAGTTTCTTCCACTTCTCAGGGAAAACAGGTTATCTGGAGAAAGAGTCCTCTCTACCCTTTATGTCACCTCCGTTGCAATCGTTTCCCATTCACCGAGGGCCCCAGTTTCCTGCCTTAGTTCTCTCCCTTCATTCTACCCTCAGCAATGAAACCAGAGTCACCTTTAAAAACTGCAAATCAAACACTGTCAAACCTTTGCTTACTGCCTCTCACTGGCTTGTTAGCTGGACTTCACATGCAGCTCTAACATCTCCAGTATTACTTCTTGGCACGTTTCCTGGTTTTCTTCATACTGATTCAATACTTTTTTTTTTCTTTAAAGATTTTATTTATTTATATGAGAGGGAGAGAGAGAGAGAGCATGAAAAGGGTAAGGGTCAGAGGGAGAGGCAAACTCCCTGCTGAGCAGAGGATCCCAATGCGGAACTCAATGCTGGGACTCCAGTATCATGACCTGAGCCGAAACCAGTTGCCCAACCAACTGAGCCACCCAGGTGCCCACAGGGATTCAGTTCTTAAAATGGATCATGGTTTCTTAAAATCTTCAGATATTTGCCTATGTAGCCTGTCTGATGTGAATTAGGATTTACTTTTATTTGTATCATTCTTTTTAATGTTGAGTCTTAAAGTTTTTATTTACATGCCATTTCCTCCTGAAAGTTTCCCTGCCACCTTTCTCTCAAATATGGCTTAAATTCTCCGCCACCTCCCACATCCTGTACATTCCTTAACAGAGTGCATACCATGGAGCTTTATAATTTTCTGTTTGTCCGAATTCTAGACTATGATATGAAGGCAAGGTCTATTTCTATCTTGTAACTCTGTATGTCCTAAAGCTCGACAGAGCCCCTATTATAAACTCGATGCTCTCTTAATACTTTATAATGAGTACTGAATGTTAAATGAATTATATGGTATTATTCTATAAACGAGCAGTTTTGAATGTATATGATAACCTAAGTTAAATGAAGAGTCTGACTTTTGTCAGTGTAAATGGCAACTTTTTTGGTAACAGCTTTACTGAGATTTAATCCACATGCCATACATACAATTCAGGAGTTTATAATATGTTCACAGATTTGTGCCTCACCATGATCCGTTTTGGAGCATTTTAAGTGAATGACAAATCTTGATAACTGATAATTTGGTACATTGATAATTGGTACATTTGGTACTTGTCTTCACCTTCTGGAGTATTTTGATAATTATTTAAAATAATTTGCTGATCTAGATCTTCAAACTGCACCTTCAGAATGCAGTGCTATCATCTTGAGAAAGCCTTAATTTCTGTTATTTTGATTATGCAAATACAACTTCAAATCATCTTGATCTATGAGCATTATAATGTTCTAAAAGTAGACCCTTTTCTCCATACCTGTAACTAGTCATCTATCATTTTTCATCTGCAAAGCATGGTTCTTTGTCAAGTTAACTATCATTTGCATATAACTGAATATCACTTGTATTCTATTTAAGTCACTTTTAATTCTGCTGTTCTATTTTTTTATCCTTTTTTTTTAAGATTTCAATTATTTATTTGTCAGAGAGAGAGAGAGAGAGAGAGCGCACAAGCAGGGGGACCTATAGAGGGAGAGGGAGAAGAAGGCTCCCCACTGAGGAAGGAACCTAGTAAGGACTTAATCCCAGGACCGCTGGATCATGACCTGAGCCAAAGGCAGTCACTCAACTGACTGAAACACCCAGGTGTCCCCCTGCTGTTCCCTTTTAAAACTTGTTTATTGAATTCAGCTTGTACATGGCCACCAGATGAGCATTCTTAATATAGTCAATGTATTTCTTTTATTCCTATGGAACTAGGTTTTGAAATTTAATGTAGGAGAAGGTTTTCTTCTGAAAGATCTAGGGAATCTCCATTTAAAAAAATATTTTATGTATTTATTTGACAGAGCTCACAAGTAGGCAGAGAGGCAGACAGAGAGAGGGGGGAAGCAGGCTCTCCACTGAGCAGAGAGCCCGAGCTAGCGGGGGCTCCATCTCAGGACTCCGAGATCATGACCTGTGCTGAAGGCAGAGGCTTTAACCCACTGAGCCACCCAGGCTCCCCGGGAATCTCCATTTTTATAAATCAGATGTGTGTACGTGAATGTGGGTGTGGCAAGGAGCCATTGCTGGATGAAAGAAAAGATAGTGATTTCATGAACAGCAGAGTCAGGGAAAGAGGCACATGAGCTGTACTGTTCATAGAGGACAGCTGGGGAGATTTGAGCAAGCACATGATATATGAAATTCCAGAAAAGGGCAAGTATCAAGCTAATTTTCAGGACATTTTGTTGTTTTTAATGTAATAAAATACTCTCATTCGCCACTTCTTCAAGAAAAATTAATACCCTGAACCAGTAGCTCTCACAGGATATGGGCTGGTGTTCTCACTACCAAATACACATGTTAAAGCTCTACTATCAAGACCAGTGGCAACAGTAGCTACCCAGAAAGTTTTCTTATTTTTGTCTCTCATCTTCCCTTGGATAGTTATTCAATGATGGCTGTTATTCCCTTTCATGAGTGAAAATTCAGGCAGATCTGTCTATTTTCAGTTCTCTCTCCAGAAAAAAAAAAATAGTCATTTTAAGTTTCAAAGGTAACTTTTATAATTCAAAGTAGCCAATACTACATTATAATCAAACTTTGAATCTGATATTAAGTTAGATATCTTTTTCCCTAGCTGGGGCCTTTGGCAAAAAGAAGGTTTAAGAAGAGGGTTAGCTCCTTTTTCTCTTTCCCAGGCTTTTGTTCCTGTCCTTCCTTCCCCATTTTATTCCATTTCCTAACTTTGTTGAAGCAGAGGAAAGAAAGGGGAAGGAGGGCAACAGGGATATTCTTAGACTCTGGGTTTGGCTGATGTTTCTCTGGATGTTTTCATTGCTCTTGGAGTACTCAGCCATTGTTGGGGACACCACTCACCATCCATTTCCCTGATTCAGGTGAATGAACCATCCTCTGACTTGCAGGTTATGACTTCTTTTGGCCGTTGGGGAATTGGTGACTTGTTGGCAGGTTCTCACAGCTGAAATCCTCTTGCCCCTTGTGGTATACTAAATATGACCTCAAATTTTTTTGCAGCTCCCCTTATCATAAGGCAGAATCCACTTCCTTACTCTGTGAATGTGGGTTGGCCTTGTCGTTTGCTTTGATGAAGTAGAATGTTCTGGAAGGGACATTGTGTAACTTCTGAGTTTGGCCACATCTCCTTGGAATACTTCTGCAGTCATATGAAGATGCTTGAGATGAAAGACAAGTTAGGCAGAGAGGGAGAACAGCTCCGCCATCCCAGTTTTCTCATCTCTTATCAGGAGTTGAGCTTCCTGAAATACGAGTGAGACCATCTTATCCAATCCGGCCCCATCCAGGCTGTAAGCTGACTGAAGGAGTTAACCCTGTCAATCCACAGAACTGGGAGGAAATAAGAAATTGTTGTAAGTGACAGTTTGTGGTGATTTCACAGAAATGAATCCCTGCTCTATCCCTGTAGGTGATTTCACTGGTTAGATTCTAGAAGAATCACATGCCCATGTGTCCCCCATGCAAAATATTGATGCATATTTTGTCCTGATAGACTTTGGAAAAGCAAGCTGATCTCCATGTGACTAATGCTTTTTCCAGATGATCTGTCTCTTCCCATTTGTGTTCCCCAGGCAGGAGCTAGGCACCAGTTCAGTATATCGCAATGAAAGGGACATATCAGGGGTGCCGGGGTGGCTCAGTCATTAGTGTCTGCCTTCAGCTCAGGTCATGATCCCAGGGTTCTGGGATAAAGCCCATTGGGCTCCCTGCTCAGAGGGAAGCCTGCTTCTCCCTCTCCCACTCTCCCTGCTTGTGTTCCCTCTCTTGCTCACTGTGTCTCTATCAAATAAATAAAAATCTTAAAAAAAAAGCATATCATTCTTCTGAGAATTTCTGCAGAAAACTTTAGAAATTATCTCTTCTGTGTCTCCCACTTATTCTTCAAAGAAGTCCTCTTCAAATTGTCTTTCTTTCTGTGCAAGATAAAAGACCTAATATAATATATGTGGCTTTGGACTACAGTCCTTATCTATAATTCTGAAATCTAAGAAGTTCTTTAAAAAATAAAGAAAAAATGATGAACCTATCTATATCTCTTTATACAGGTGTGTATGTCTTGCATATATATTTGGCAGCAATACCTGACTTAAATTAACATGAGGCTATTTATAATCTCTATAACCTTTTAAAAATCCTACTTGGTGGGAATGTGCATACATCTTACTGTGAAATGTTGATAGGTAATAAGCATTGAGGGTGTTACATAATGTATACTGTACAATCTTTCTAAAATTAAGAATTGAATTGCGAACTGTATAGGGTAATTTTATGTGTCGACTTAACTGGGTGTCCAGATATTTGGTTAAATGTTATTTCTGGGTGTGTCTGTGAGGCTCTTTCTGGATGAGATTAGCATTAGACTCAGTAGACGGAGTAAAGCACAGCGCCCTTCCCAGTGTGGATGGGCATCATGTCATCCTTTGAGGGTCTGAATAGAACAAAAACAATGGAGGAGGAGAGCATTGGTTCCCTTTGCCTGTCTATTAAACTGGGACCTTGGTCTTTTTCTGTGTGTGGACAGGAACTAAAGTCCTTGGCTCCCCTGGTTCTCAGGCCTTCAGGCTTGAACTGGGACTATACCACCAGCTTTCCATAGCCTCCAGCTTGCAGATGACAGATGGTGGGATTTCTCAGCCTCTGTAATTGTGTGAGCCAATTCTGTGTATTAAATATTTCCCTTTCTCTTTCTCTCTGTATAAATACACACGATATTCTATTCGTTCTGATTCTTGGAAGAATCCTGACTAATACAGCCTCTCTCCTCCAGTCTTTCAGGAAAAAGGCTCTGCAGCTCCATAGTGGCTCTGTTTCTTCTTGGGATATTTGCATCCTGATACTTCCTTTTGGTGTTGGATATCTATTATCTTACCATTTTGGCCAAAATGGCCACTTTAATATTTTGTTATCTATTGATGGACACTTTTCTTCAAGTTACTAGAATTGGATTATATTTCTTTTAGTGGCATTACCATGAGTAACAAAGGATGCAAAAGGGCTAGTCTTTTTAAAAGAATTTTATTTATTTATTTGACACAGAAATAGAGATCACAAGTAGGCAGAGGCAGGCAGAGAGAGAGGGAGAAGCAGGCTCCCTGTGGAGCAGAGAGCCCGATGCGGGACTCAGTCCCACGACCCTGAGATCATGACCTGAGCTGAAGGAAGAGTCTTGACTCACTGAGCCACCCAGGTGCCCCTAAAAGGGCTAATCTTATTAGACATGGTGAAGATATGATTTATTTTCTCTAAGAAATTCTCTTAAGGGACCAATAAACTTCTTTGTAACTCCCTTACATCTTCACCTCTTTTTCCCCTGGACACGAAATAAAAATTCTCTCGATTAGTCAGTCTTCCTAATTCCCAATGGAAGTAAGTCATTGGGTTCACAGGACTCCTCAGACCTGCTTTGGGGGCCCAGGAAAGGGTGGTGGTGAAGGACTGAGCAGTTTGTACAAGTCTAAGCATTCTTGAATGCACTGAATCTAGTGGATTTCTTCATCTAATCTGTTTCAAATAGTGGAATTGATGATTTTCCTTGAAGAAAGTACTGATACTGACCGTATGAAATACACAGATGTTTTGGACTTTTGTATATAACTTAAGGAATGTTTAAGCTTTTATCCCAACTTCTGTCTTCAGGTATCCATTACCTAGAGCTAATGTTATATTTTAAATAGGAATAAAAGTAGATCCATACTTTTGTTGGAACTACTCACTGAACTTTGCAGACAGTTAACTTTTGCATTTTCACATCTTTTTGCAATAAAAAAATGGATCATATCTCCCATTATACTTGTGAGTTATTTTGGAGTAGCTATTTGGATCTAAGTTTTCTTAATACCATTCTTATATAACAGGTGTTTGCTATTTATTAGATGTAAATTTTATATATTTTGAGCTGTTCTAATTCATCTCACGTAGAGAATAGTGTCTTACTCCAAGTCACGTATCTTTCTCTGCTGAGGCATACATCTGATGCTACCTTCTGCCTTATCTGTTCAGTTTAATTCTCTTTTTATTTTTAAAGAGGATTCTACAGCTTTCAGAGTACTTTAATGTAGGTTATTTCATTCGATCCTCATTTCTATGAGACAAGTTCACAGAGAAGAATAGGTACCAACCACTAAATAATTTGTGTGAAGCCACAGAACTACTAACTAAGGCAAAACTAGATGCCAGTGCTTTCTGTACCATTATGTAACTTTTCAAAGCATAATCTTTCATTATATCCCCAATGATTCCTGTTCATTTTATTTTTTTTGCCAGAGATCATGAAATTGATAAATATGTCACTATAATTTATTTTTATTTGATTTACAAATGTTTGTGTAGTTTTTTAAAAATCAATACATTAGAGTATGTATTCTTTAAATATTGTCTCACTTGACTACTAATGGAGTTGAAATTTAAGTTTAATACATATAGTAAACATGTAATTTCTTTGTAAACAAGTAGAATGGCTTTGTGAGAATCTTCAAATCATTCAGAGACTTATGTTTGAAAGTAGGAGAATCTAAAAATACTTAAACAAGCTGTAACTTCCAAATTGGCCACAAGATGGCAGCAAATTCCTTCTTTTAATTTTAAAAATTGCTATCCTTTTTCCAGATTGAAAAATTAAACTCATTCGTGTTTCCTGATGAGCTAGCTGAAGACTGAAAATACATATTTAACATCTCTTCCTCCAGCCAGAATTCTTCCTTTCACTGTCATTTGTATCAACAACCTAACAGTTAGGTGTAGTGGAAACACTGGCAGCATTATTCATTTTGCTCCTCTCTTTTTGGGATGTATCTTCAACACTTACCATCAAGCAAATTCTTTATTTTTTTATTTTTTTAATGTCAAACAGATTACCCTCTTTCTCTCCTCTGTCCCTTTCATAAAAATTGTTTTTAATTGAGCTTTCCTGATTATTTGGTTAATACAGCAATTCCTGGTTTCTTGACTCCACGATGTATTCAAAATGTAACTAGGTAAACACTATTACTCAAGGATTAAAAATTATTTATGACTATAGCACTGCCTGGATTCAACCCCTTATTGTCTCTAAAAACCAAGGACTTTTGTCCTTTTGTTTTTCTGCAGCATCACTCCAAGCTTTATTCTCAATTCATTCTCTCCATCTCAATTAAGGTAAGTCATGTTGCTGGTACCAGCATGCAACTCATTTATTTCCATGTAATTTTTAGTGTACTCTGCTTTTCTACCACCTCTTTGACATTTCCTCTCTTTCATACAAGTTTGTTGAAAACCTGCCTCTTTTTCAACGTATTCCTTTTTCCAGAGTAATGCAGTGTCATCTTAATTGTCTTGTTTCCAGCTTCCTAGAAGTAGATACTATACCTCTATCTACATATACTATATCTACATAGCTATACCTCTATCTACACATAGATTTGCAGAATATTTTACACTTTTTTTTGAAAACGTTCTTTAATTTTCAGATTTTAAAGTTAGTATGATTTCATTTGTCAGAGGCACCATCCTGTTAGAGAATAAAGTGTAAAATTTCTATTGACTTCCACTTACTTTGTTCTCTAATTTCATCTATAGTATACAGTGTAAGTTACTCGAGACTTTTTTTGATCTATTTATGTATATCAGAATAGGACACAGAAAGCTTGGCATAACATCACATTTTAATGGTTAAATAGAATTCTTAGTATCTGGGTTTTACTTTCCACATTAGCAGGTATGAATATAATCCTGGTTACCAAATTTTGCCATAAAAGTAAACTAACAGTATTTTATATTGTGACTTATTGACATTTGATATGGGTTAGTGCCATTAGTATCCTAGAGATACATAGGAGTATGAAAGATTAACCTAATGATTCCATTACGGAAAATACATCCAAAGTTTCCACAAAAGGTACACTACACCTTGATCTAATCTCTACAGAGAACATAGCAAAAATTCTCTAGCATTCCTCAATTAGTATGTCTGTTATAGCCCTCAACACATCACTGGCTAGATGTTCTTTGTTTTTGCCCAAGGCAGATGTTTCAGCTTATGTAACAGTGTGTTAGAATTTACCCAAGGCTAGATGTGGCTTTGCTTTATTACAATACCATATTTGATCCAATACCTTGACAACTGGACTATTTTAATTCTAGAAACATTTAGAATTTTGTGATGGACAATGTTTCCCTCTTTGCTTCCTTTTTCCTTTTGCAATAGCAAACCTGGTTCACCCCTAGTAACTGAACAGCACAGTATGGTATTGCTCTAGCATGATAATTTTATCCTTAGAATTATTATTTTCTACCCAATTCTTCCTGTCTTTCTATCCCTAAACTTCCTCAATTATTTTTTTACTGTCTTCTCCCCATATATACATTTTCTTTTTCTTTTTCTTTTTTTTTTTTTAAGATTCTGTTTATTTGAGAGAGAGGGCACATGAGTGCACACATGGGGGGAGAGGCAAAAGGAGAGGAAGAAGCAAACTCCCCACTGAGCAGGGAGCCCAACTCAGATCTCAATCCCAGGACCCTGAGATCATGACCTGTACTGAAGGCAGACACTTAACCAACAAAGCCACACCTGCGTCCTGTACATTTTCCTTTCTTTGCTGGAATATTGTGCTGTTGTTGTTTTCAGTGATATAATTGATATATAACAATACACTAGTTTCAGGTGTACAACACAATGATTCAGTATTTTTACATATTGCAAAATAATTACCACAGTAAGTCTAGTTGATATCCATTACTAAATGTAGTTATAATTTTGTTTTTCCTATGATGAGAACATTGACGATCTACTCTTTTAGCAACTTTCAAATACACAATGCAGTAGTATTAACTATAGTTATCATGTTGCCCTGATGTAATACGTATGTATTTTGTACGTATTTTATAACTGGAATTTTGTACTGTTTGATCACCTTCATCCCTTTCACCCACCCTATACCCTCTGGCTCTGGCACCCCCCAGTCTGTTCTTTGAATCTGTGAACTCTGTTTTTGTTTTTTTTTTTGTCCCCCTCCCCACCTTTATTTCTTAGATTCCACATAGAAGTCTGATAATGTGTTATTTGCTTTTTTTCTATCTGACTTATTTTAGTCAGCTTAACTCACATTTACTTCACTCCAGTTCCGTCCATATTGTTGTTAATGGTACAGTCTCATTTTTTTTATGGATGAATAATATTCCATTGTGTGTGTGTGTGTATGTGTGTGTGTGTATCACATTCTCTTTATACATTAATCCATTACTAGACACTTAGTTTGTTTCCATGTCTTGGGATTGTAAATAATGCTGCAGTGAACATGGGGATGTAGCTATCCTTTCAAATTAGTGTTTTCATTTCCTTTAGGTAAATAAATACCAGAGGGGGAACTGCTGAATCATATGGTAGTTCATTTTTAATTTTTTGAGAAACCTCCATAGGGTTTTCTTTTTTTTTAAGATTTATTTTATTTATTTATTTGACAGAGAGTGATCACAAGTAGGCAGAGAGGCAGGCAGAGAGAGAGGAGGAAGCAGGCTCCCCGCTGAGCAGAGAGCCCGATGCGGGACTCGATCCCAGGACCCTGAGATCATGACCTGAGCCAAAGGCAGTGGCTTAACCCACTGAGCCACACAGGCGCCCCTCCATAGGGTTTTCTATAGGGATGTCACCAATTTGTATTCCTACCAACAGAACACCAGGGTTCTCTTTTCTCCACATCCTCTCCAACACTTGCTGTTTTTTGATGCTAGCCATTGTAACAGGTGTTGAGGTGGTATCTCATTGTGATTTTGATTTACATTTTCCCTTGATTAGTGATATGGAGCACCTTTTCATGTTTGACACCTGTTTGACATCTGTATATCTTCTCTGGGAAAATGTCTACTCAGATTCTCTCTCCCTTTTTGAAATTGGATTTTTTTTTCTTTTTGCTATTGAATTGTGTAAACTCTCTATATTTCAGGTATTAATCTCTTATCAGATATATAATTTGCAAATATATTCTGCTATTTAATAGGTTTCCTTCTTTCTTTTTTTAAAAGATTTAATTTATTTATTTGGCAGAGATAGAGATCACAAATAGTCAGAGAAGCAGGCAGAGAGAGAGAAGGGGGGGGAAGGAGGCTCCCCACTGAGCAGAGAGCCTGATGCAGGGCTCGATCCCAGGACCCTGAGACCATGACCTGAACCAAAGGCAGAGACTTAACCCCTGAGCCACCCAGGCGCCCCTGGTTTCCTTATTTCTGTTATTTTGATGATGCTTTCATTTGCAGTGCAGAAGCTTTTCAGTTAGATGTATTCCCACTTGTTTATTTTTGGTTTTGTTGCCCTTGTGTTCGGTATCAAATCTAAAAATTCATCATCAAGACCAACATCAAGATTTCCCTTTATGTTTTCTTCTAGGAGTTTTATGGATTTAGGCCTTACATCCAAATCCTTAATCTATTTTGATTTTATTTTTATGTATGGAATAAGACAGTGGTCCAGTATTGTCATACACAGACTCCATGATAAATTAATATTCCCCTGAGAATTGTATTTACTAAGCAAAAAGTACCAGTGTGGGAAAAATTTCCTGCCTCTATAATCTCCTCAGACTATAGCATATAAATGAACAACCATCCTTAGACTTTTCTTCCTGGCAATGTGGCTGACTAGATAGTCTGAAAATTTCATGCTGAAAAACATTAAAAAAATTATAATTTAGCTTGCAGGGTAGTTAAGAACCACAAGGGCTCAGAGTAAAAAAGAATGGGAAACCAAAATAATAAGCTGTTCTATGACAGAGATTGTCTTGTGGGTATTGCCCATCCCAAGGTGGTTTGGTTTTGGTAGCTTCACCAAAAGGGTCAAGGACTTCAGGTTGAATAAGGTGACACTTGGATCAAGCTTCTTAAATAAAAGAATGCTAAATTCTTAACAAAAGAACTGATAAGAAAAAAAAATGACCTTATGGAAGAAGAAAACTTTTCTTATGTTTGAAAATAACACACTTCTATATGTCTCAAAGAAGAAATCATAATGGAAATTAGACATTATAACTGGAATAAGGAAAACACAATATATCACAAGTTATGGGATATGGCTAAAACCATGCTCAGGAAGTAATTTATTGCACAAAAAGCTGAAAAATATGAGCTCGGTGTCCAGCTTAAGAAGCTACGGAGAGAACAACAGAATAAATTCAAAGTAATATAAAGAAGTAAGACTGACAAAAAGAGAAGGCACAAATGAATAAATAACCAAGGTGACATAATCACA
This sequence comes from Neogale vison, assembly GCF_020171115.1. Lineage (NCBI taxonomy): Eukaryota > Metazoa > Chordata > Mammalia > Carnivora > Mustelidae > Neogale > Neogale vison. Next base: position 68,349,714 of record NC_058103.1, read on the forward strand.
CACAAAGCAGACATTAAAAAATATGGTGATCTTATTGACAATAATTTTGAAAAGTTGGGTGAAAGTCACAATTGATTAGGAAAATACAACTTGTCAAAGAATAGGAAACAATAAAACAATAGAAAGCATGAAAATATCTCTACCCACTTAACAAATTAAAATGGTATTTAAAACCTCTACCACTAATTAACCTATCTCCCATTCCTTTTCTCTCATATCAACAAAGCAAGCTGGGTTCATAGGCAAGTTATATCAAGAATTCAAGTAGAAGATAACTTTTAATTCCATATTGTCATAAAAAGATTGTTTCAGAGTCTGGAAGAAGAAAGAAGATTGCCCAACTTTTAAAATAGAATAGGCTGGGGTGCCTGGGTGGTACAGTCAGTAAATCTTTTGACTTGATTTTGGTTCAAGTCATGATCTCAGGGTTGTGACATCGAGCCTGGCACTGAGCTCTGTTCTCAGTGTGGAGTCTGCTTAAGATTCTCTCCTTCCCTCCTCCAACCCCCATAATGTGCATGTGCTCTCTATCTCAAATAAATTTTTGAAAAATAAAAAATAATAAAATAGAGCAGTTTAACCAAAGTATAATAAGCTGGTAAGTGAAACATCACAAGCTAGACTGTTGGATCCACTTATAAGCAAAAAGCTCTTCAACCAATTAATGACCAAAACCCAAAATGTTTAAGAAATTGCATCATGCACATATGGGATTTAGTCCAGTAATGTGAGGATGATATATGATTGGAAAGATCATTAATGCAATTTACTACATTAACAGATTAATGTAGAAAAATCACAGGATTTTCTCAATAAAAACAAAAAAGTCAACAAAATCCAATTTTTTAAAAAGGATTTATTTTAGAGAGAAAGCAAGAGAGCATGAGTGGGTGGGGCAGAGGGAGAGGCACAGAGACTCTCAAGCAAATGAAAGGGAGAGTGGAAACTGCCATGGGGCTCCGTCTCATGATCTGGAGATCATGACCTGAGCTGAAACAGAGAGTTGGACCTCAACTGGTGGCATCACCCAGGTGCCCCCAAATTCACTGTTCTTTTATAATCAAACTACTTAGAAAAGTAGGAATAGAGGAAAACTTCCTTAAATGATGAAATCTTACTCAAAGCAGTGAAACATTAGAAACATTCCCTTTAAAACCAGATATGAGAGAAGCATGTCTTGTTTTGCATTGTGCTGGCCAGCCCAGGAAGCCCAGAGATTAGAGTAAGAAAGCAGAAGGATTGAAAAGGAAGAAACCATACTCTACATTTGAGTCTAATAAGTAGCCCAAGAGCCTGTACAACTAAACTGTTAAACTAAGAAGAGATTGCCACAGGTTTATTACATATCAAATCCAGCAAAAAACATTTCAAAATGTATTTTTAAAAGGATAGCATTTAATAGCAACTAAAGTGTAAAGCAATAGGAATAAATCTAACAAAAGATGTACAAGACTTTTATGGAGATAATTATAAAACTTTATTGAAAGTCATTAAAAAAGAACTAGATAAGTGGAGAGAGAGTGTGATCAAGTCAAAATACTAAAGATGTAAATTACCTCAATTTGTGTATAAATTCAAAGCATTATTCCAATAAAAATATCACTAATGTTTTCATGGAACTTGAGGTGATTCTAACATTCACTTAGAAGAACAAAGGGGAAAAAAGCTAAGACAGCTATGAAAGAGAACATCTTGGGGGAAGTATCCTACCAATATTTGAAGACATTGCAAAGTGATAGCATTCAAGAAGAAGTGATGTTGACATGGGAATAGGATAATGGACCAATGGAGACAGACGGGAAGCCCAGATACAAAACTGTGTGTGTATGAAGTTGATACATGAGAGACCAGGCTCTGCAAATCAGTGGGGAAGTGTGACCTTTTTTATAAAAGATGCTTTTGGAAACAAGTAGAATCTTATCTTTCATTACAAATAACAACAAAAAGAAAAAACATTCTCTGTTGCATAAAGATCTAAATAGAACAAAACTTGAAGACTTCATGAGGCAAATGAAGAAAGATGCCTCTTTGTTTTATGGTAATGAAGAATTTCTTTTTAAAAAAATTTTCTGATTTTTTAAAATAGTAGTTTAGTTAACATACACTATTATATTAGTTTCAGGTGTAAAGTATAGGGATCCAACAATTCTATACATTAGTCAGTGCTCATCAAGGTAGGTGGACTCTTAATCTCCTTCACCTATTTCACCCATCCATCCACCCACTTTCCCTCTGGCAACCATCTGTTCTTTATAATTAAGAGTCTGTTTTTTGGTTAGCCTTTTTTTTTTTCCTTTGACCATATCTCTTGTTTCTTAAATTCCACATATGACCAAAATCTTGATATTTGTCTTTCTCTGTTTTTTTTTTTTTTCCAACTTGGTGCTATATCCTCTATATCCATCCATGTTGTTGCAAATGGCAAGATTTCATTCTTTTTTACAGCTGAGTAATACTCCATTATATAAATGTACCACTTCTTTATCTGTTCATCTGTCGATGGACACTTGGGCTGCTTCCATAATTTGGCTACTGTAAATAATGCTGAAATAAACATAGGGGTGCATTATCTTTTTGAATTCTTGCTTTCATATTCTTCAGGTAAATACCCAGTAGTAAAATTACTGGATCATCTAGTCATTCTGTTTTCATTTTATTAAGGAACTTCCATACTGTTTTCCACAGTGAATGTACTAGTTTGTGTTCGCACCAACCATGCCTGAGGGTTTCTTTTTCTCCACTTTCTCCCCAACACTTGCTGTTTCTTGTGCTTTCGATTTTAGCCATTCTGACAGGTGTGAGGTGGTATCTCATTGTGGTTATGATTTGCATTTCCCTGATGATAAGTGATGCTGAGCATCTTTTCATGTCTGTTGGTCACTTGTATGTCTTCTTTGGAGGAATATTTGTTCATGTCTTATCATTTTTTAATTGGACTGTCCATTTTGGGGGTGTTGAGTTGTATAAGTTCTTTATATATTTTAGATGCTAACCCTTCTTAGATATGTCTTTTGCAAATACCTTCTCTCATTCAATAGGATGTATTTTATTAGTTCTGTTGATAGTTTCCTTTGCTGATCAGAAGCTTTTTATTTTGATATAATCCTAATAGTTTATTTTTGCTTTTGTTTTCCCTTGCCACAGGAGGTATAGCTAGAAAAATGTCACTATGGCCAAGTCAGAGATATTACTGCCTGTGCTCTCTTCTAGGATTTTTATGCTGTCAGGTCTCACATATAGGTCCTTAATATATTTTGAGTTTATTTTTTGTGTATGGTATGAGAAGGTGGTCCATTTTCCTCCAGTTTTAACCTTTTTTTAAAGAGAATATATTTTTCCCATTGCATGTTCTTTCCTGCCATGTCAAAGATTAAGTAACCATACAATTGTGGGTTTATTTCTGGACTCTGTTCTGTTGATCCAAGTGTCTATTTTGGTCTAGTACCATACTATTTTGATTACTACGACTTTGTAGTATATTTTGAAATATGGGATTATGATACTTCTAGTTTTTTAAGATGTTAACTATTTTATCTCTTAACAGTGTTGAATTTTTTTTTTAAAGATTTTATTATTTGGCAGGAAGAGAGAGAGAAAGAGGAAGAGAAAGAGGGAGAACTAGCAGGGGTAGTGGTAGGCAGAGAGAGAAGGAGAAGGACAGCCTTGATATAGGGCTCAATCCCAGGACCCTGAGATCACGACCTGAGTTAAAGGCAGCTGCTTAACCAATTGAGCCACTGAGGTGTGCTATGATACCTCCAGTTTTGTTATACTTTTTCAAGATTGCTTTGGGTATTCAGGGTCTTTTATGGTTCCATACATGTTTTAGGATTATTTGCTCTAGTACTGTGAAAAATGCTGTTGGTATTTTGATAGGGATTGCATTAAATCTGCAGATTGCTTTGGGTGGAATGGACATTTTCACAATATTTGTTCTCCCAATCTATGAACATGGGGTATCTTTCCATTTGTTTGTGCCATCTTGAATTTCTTTCATCAATATTTTATAGTTTTCAGAGTACAGATTGTTCAACTCCTTAGAAGTTTATTCCTGTGTATTTTATTATTTTTGGTATATTTGTAAATGTGATTGCTTTGTTAATTTCTCTTTCTGCTGCTTCATTATTAGTATAGAGATGCAACAGATTTCTGTATATTGATTCTGTATCTTGCAACGTTACTGAATTCATTTATCAATTCGACTAGGATTTTGGTGGAATCTTCAGGGTTTTCTATGTATAGTATTATGTCATCTGCAAATAATGAAAGTTTTATTTCTTCCTAACCCATTTGGATGCCTTTATTTTTTTTTTCTTGTCTGATTGATGTGGTTAGGACTTCTAATATACGTTGACTAAAAGTGGTGAGAATGGATTCGTGATCTTTGAGGAGAAGCTCTCAGTTTTTCCTCATTGATCATAATGTCAGCTGTGTGTTTTTTATATTCAGCCTTTATTATGTTGATATATGTTCCTCTAAACCTGCTTCATTGAGGGTTTTTTCATGTGGATGTTGATCTTTGTCAAATATGCTTTGACATAATTGTGTCAAATATGTGGTTTGTATCCTTTCTCTTGATGTGATGTATCCTGTTGACTAATTTGCAAATGTTGAATCACTCTTGCATCCCAAGAATAAATCACACTTAATTGTAGTGAGTGTTTTTTTTTAATGTATTATTTGATTTGGTTTGACAATATTTTTTGGGGGGGCATTTGCATCTTTGGTCATTAGAGGTATTGGGTTCTCATTTTTGTAGTGTCTTTATTTGGCTTGATATGGTAATGTTGACCTCATAAAATGAATTTGAAAGCTTTCCTTCTATTTTTTGGATAGTTTGAAAAGAATACATATTAGTTCTTCTTTAAAAATTGGTAAAACACATATGTGAAGCCATTTTGTCCTGGACATTGCTGGAAATCAGTCTGTTCAAATTTTCTATTTCTTCTTGATTCAGTTTTAGGATGTTAAATATTTCTAGGAATTTATCCATTTTTTTCTAGGTTCAATTTGTTGGCATATGATTTTTCATAGTATCCTCTTTTAATTGTATTTCTGTGGTTTTGGTTGCTATTTTTTCCTTCTTAATTTCTTTTTTTTTTTTTTTTAAGGTTTTATTTATTTATTTAACAGAGAGAGAGAGAGAGAGAGAGAGATAGCAAGTAAGGGAACACAAGCAGGGGGAGTAAGAGAGGGAGAAGCAGACTCCCCACTGAGCAGGGAGCCTGATGCTGGGCTCCATCCCAGGACCTGAGCCAAAGGCAGACACTTAATGACTGAGCCACCCAGGTGCCCCTTCTTTTTAATTTCTGATTTTATTTATTTGAGTCCTCTTCTCTTTCTCTTTTTGATGAATCTGGTTAAAAGTTTATTAATTTTGTCAATCTTTTCAAAGAACGACCTGCTGGCTTCACTGATCCATTTTATTTTTGTTCGTTTTTTTGTTTTTTATATGATTTATTTCTGCTGTAATTATTATTATTTCCTTCCTTCTGCTGGTTTGGGTTTTTGTTTGTTTTTCTTTTTCAAACCTTTTTGGATGTAAGGTTAGGTTTTTTATTTCAGATTTTTCTCTTAGAACTGCTTTTGCTGCATACCAAAGATTTTGGACCATGGTGTTTTCATTTTCATTTGTTTCCAGGTAATTTTCAATTTCTTCTTTGATTTCTTGGTTTGACCTAGTCATTGTTTAGTCACATGTTATTTAACCGCCATATATTTGTGCTGTTTCCATATGTTTTCTTGTGGTTGATGTCCAGTTTCATAGAGTTGTGTTCAGAAAAGATGCATGGTATGATTTTGATCTTTTTTTGAACTTGTTGAGACCTGTTTTGGGCATAATAGGTGATCTATTCTGAAGAATGTTCCACACATTTGAAAACAATGTGTGTTTTGTTGTTTTAAGGTAGAAAGCTTTTCATGTGTGTTAGGCCCATCTAATTCACTGTGTCTTTGAAAATCCCTGTTTCCTTGTTGGTTTTCTATTTGGATCATCTATCCATTGATGTAAGTGGGTATTAAAGTTCTTAACTATTATTGTGTCACTATTTCTTTCTTTATGTTTATTATTTACTGTTTTATATATTTGGGTGCTCCCATGTTTGGTATGAACATATTTATAATTGTTATATCTTCTTGTTGGATCATTGTTTTTATGATTATACAGTGTCTTTCTTTGTCTCTTGTTGCATTCTATCTTTCAGTGTCTATTTTGTCCGATAAAATATTGTTACCCTGACTTGCTTTTCACTTACATGCATGATAAATGCTTTTCCATCTCATCACTTTGAATCTTCATGTGCCTTTAGGTCTGAAATTAGTCTCTTGTAGACAGCATATAGATCAGTCTTGATTTTTTATGCATTCTCTCACCCTATCTTGTGATTGGAACATTTGGCTCATTTACATTGAAAGTAATTATTGATAGGTATGTTTCTATTGCCATTGTATTACTTGTTTTATGGTTGTTCTTGTAGTTCATCTCTGTTCCTTTCTCCTCTTGCTTTCTTCTCTTGGTTTGCTGTCTCCCTTTAATGATATACTTGGATTCCTTTCTCTCTTTTTTTTTGCATATCCATTGGTTTTTTTTTTTAAAGATTTTTTAAAAAAAGATTTTATTTATTTATTTGACAGAGAGAGAGAGAGAGAGATATCACAAGCAAGCAGAACAGCAGGCAGAGGGAGATGGGGTAGCAGGCTCCCCACTGAGCAGAGAGCCTGATGTGGGGCTTGATTCCAGGACCCTGAGACCATGACCTGAGCGGAAGGCAGCAGCTTAACCCACTAAGCACCCAGGAGCCCCTAAGATTTTATTTTTAATTAGTCTCTATGCCCAATATGGGGCTTAAACTTACAATCAAGAGCTGCGTGCTCTACCAACTGAGTCAGCCAGGCACCCCGTGGTTTTTGATTTGTGGTTATCATTAGTTTTGTATATAACAGCTTCTGCATAGAGCAGTCTATAGTAAGTTGATGGGCTCTTAAGTTTGACCCTATTCTTTCCCTCCCACAGTTTAGATATATGGTATCATATGTTACACCCTTTTATTTTGTAATACCTTGACTGATTTTTAGAGATAAATGTAATTTTACTGATTTTGTGCTTCCTACTTTTCTTTTTCCTGCTTAAGGTTTTTTCTTTCCACTCAGAGTTCCCTTTAACATTTCTTGTAGGATTGGTGTAGTGGTTTGAATTTCATTAATTTTTGTTTGGGAAACTCTTTTTCTCTCCCTCTATTCTGGATATTCTTGGTCATCTTTTTTTTTTTTCTTTTTCTTTTTTTTTTTTTTTTTCTTTCAGTATTTTGAAAACATCATGCCACTCCCTCCTGGCCTACAAAGTTTCTGCCAAAAAATCAACTGATATGCATTATGGGATTTCCCTTGTATATAACTGTTTTATTTCTCTTGCTGCTTTTTAAAATTCTCTCTATCTCACTACTTTCTGCCATTTTAATTACTGTGCGTCTGGGTGTGGACCTCCTTAGGTTGATTTTGTTGGGGGCTCTCTGTGCCTCCTGGATCTGGATTCTATTTCTTTGTGAAGATTTGGGAAGTTTTCACCTATTATTTCTTCAAATAACTTTACTGCACACTTTTCACTTTCTTCTTCTTGGATCCTTATAATATGAATGTTATTATGCTTGATGGAGTGGCTGAGTTCCTTATGTCTATTTTCATTTATTATTATTATTTTTCTCTCACCTGCTCAATATGATTGCTTTCCATTATTCTGTCCTTCAGGTCACCGATTTATTCTTTTTTGTCCTTCAGTCTACTGTTAATTCCATTTGGTGTATTTGTAATTCCAGTTGTTGAGTTCTTCATCTCTGACTGGTTCTTTTTTTAATTTTTTACCTCTTTGTTAAGGGTCACACTTAGGTCTTCCACTCTTTCCTCAAGTCCAGTTAGTATCTTTATGACCATTACTTTAAATTTAAATTCTCTATCAGGAATATTACTTATCTCCATTCCATTTAGCTCTCTTGCTGTGATTTTGTCTTATGCTTTTATTTGGAACACACTCCTTTATTTCCTCATTTTAGCTAATTCTATGTGTCTGTTTCTACATGTTAGGAAGGTCAGCTACATTTGCTCTTAAAAGCAGTAGCCTTGTGAAGAAGAGGTTTTATAGTGCCCTGAAGTGAAATGTCCCCTGTTCACCAGAACCTGTTGTGACTCCTTTGTGTTTTGCATGTGCCCTACTATTATGGCTGAGTCACTTTTGCTTTTAGTCCACTGTCTGAAGTGGCTCTGTTTGCCTACATGGGCAGCACTTGGTCCCTGCATTGTTAGTGGACCCGTCTTCAGCTGCCTTGGCCTCGAGTTGAGTCAGACCAGGAGTTTGCCAGAGTTGCAGTAGCACACATTTCTGGGTGTTTTTTTATGTGTTCCCTGATAAGCTTTCATTGGTGAGGAGCCTGCATCCAGACCAGATGTTTTCCCCAGCCCACTGCTGAGGCCACAGTTGGACTGGTGTATATGTGTGGTTATTTTCCCCTCTCTCCTGGGTAGGAGTCACTTTACGGGGGGAGGGGGGAGAGGAGTCACTTTATGGCGGGGGGAGGGCTGGTCCCTAGTGGGACTGCTTGTGCCTCCCTAGGCTTATGGCAGCACTTTGGACAGGCTCGGGCCAAGGGTGTACTGGAGGGAGTTTGTCTGCAGGAGGACATGGGGGCAAGGTGTCTGTTAGCACATTTGGTAGCAAGCATTGGTGCTGTGTTAGTTCCCACAGGTATATACATGTCTAGGGAGAGGGCTGGGTGAGGAAATGGCACTCAACACTTACTTTGTTCCTGGAGAATCCTCATGAAGATCCCTGCCCCTCTAGCACGGATTCTCAGATTAGTAAGCATGTCTCCTTCCTGTATGATCCAGGCATTTTTCAGACTGCTGCTTCTATGTGTCTTTTTGTGTATCTCTTTGTGACTGTTGGCTGTACTGTCTCTTTCAGGGTGGGCACTCTGTTTCCTCTGACTCTCTTGGCTCTCATAGAGCCCAGACTGCTGATTTTTAAAGTTGCAGGTGGTAAGCCCCGCTGATTGTGAGAACTTGTGACATTAGGCCCGTCTAGTTTTCATGTGGGTTCCTTGTGCTTGGGATGCTCAGTTTGATGGTCTGTCCCTGTCACCTCTCTGTGCCCACCACATCCCTCCCTCCCAAGGACAGTCCCAAGATCCATTTAGCTCCTGACTGCATCTCTGCCCTTCCTATCTTCTGCCATGTGGCCTCTTTACATTTAACTTTGGAGAGACTGTTCTGCCAGTTGGTTCATCTTCTGGTTTATTTACACCAATGTCTGTGTTATGTAGTTGTATCCATGGGTTGAGGTGACGTATTATTCTCCTTCTCTGCCATCTTCCTCAGAAGTCTTGCAGTAATGAAGAATTTTTTGAACAAGAAACAAAAACCTAGAGCATATAGGTCATAGTTGGTAAGATAAACCATGGCAAAGTTAAACACTTTTATATATTAAAAATTCATCAAAGGAAAGACAAGTGAACTGATTAGATGAAGATACTTGCAGTGTATAAAGATGACAGGGATCACTGCCAAGAATACCTCAGTGTTTTTTATAAGTCAATAGTATTATAGTCAAATGTTCCAATGGGAAATGGGAAAAAAAAATTAGAAACTAGAAGATGACATTTTGCTGGTCAGTAAATATATGAAGCGATATGAATCACTAGTAAAGGGGCACCTAGTGGCTCAGTTGGTGAAGTGTCTGCCTTCAGTTCAGGTCAGGATCCCAGGGTCCTTAGACTGAACTTGCCACCAGCCTCCCTGCTGAGCAGGGAGTCTGCTTCTCCCTTGTCCTCTCCCCCTGCTCATGCTCTTTCTCACACTCTGACTCTTTCTCTCATAAGTAAATAAAATCTTTTAAAAAAAGAAACATTAGTAAAAAAGAAAATGCTGATTATAACCATAATAAGATACCATATTATGCTTTGCTCTGAAGTTAAACATGTAATGTGTTGACAATGATATGCAGCAAAGGATACATATACACAGTACTACTGTGATTTTAAATTGGTCAAATCATTTTAAAGAGAGAGCAAGTGGTTATTACATAATCAACTTGGCAATGCACATACACTTATTCCAGAAATTCCTAGATATGTATCCTAGAGATAATATTGCACTTTCAGAAAGAGATATGTACAAGAATGTTTATAGCTTATTGTTTGAAACAGGAAATATACCTTTATTGATACATGTATGGGATTATATATGTAGTTGACATACAGCATCATATTAGTTCTAGGTGTATAACATAATGACTTAAAATTATATACATTATGTAATGTTCACCATGATAAGTGTAGTCACTGTCTGTCACCATATAAAGTTATTATAATATTATCAATTTTATTTCCTATGCTGTATTTTTCATCTTCATGACTTATTTATTTTTTAACTGGGAAGTTTGTACCTCTTGATCCTTTTTACCTATCTTGTCTTCCTCCCACTCTCTTGAACCCCTGGCAAGCATCAGTTTGTTCTCTGTATTTATGAGTCTGAAAACAAAATTGAGAAAATGTAGATTACCATCATCAGTAGCATGAATAAGTAAATTATGGAAAAGTCATATGGTGGACTATGTTAAAGCAACGGAAATGAATGAACTGTGTACTAGAATGATTTGTATAATTATGTGTCAATCTTCCAAACACAATGCTATATGAAAAAAGCTTTTTGGAAAAGAGTACACACAGTATTATTCCAAATATTTAATTTTAAGAATGTATGTAAGTAGTAACAATATAGATACATAGGTACACATGCAAATGATAAACATTTAATTCTGAAGGATATTTACTTCTGAGGTAGAGGGAGGGAAATATAATTTGGAAGGGGGAGGACACAAGGAATTCAACTGTGTTTCTATTTCATTTCTTTAGCTTTATTTTGGATTCATAGATACTTATCCACTAGTTTTATATTTTTGGATATGTCTGAGTTATTTCATTTAAGAAAGTCCTCAAAACAAAAAACAATCAAATTGGTTCTAATTACATTTTAAGTATATCCAGCCATTCTGAATGGTGCTTATTTTTTAATAACTATAAATCATATACCAAATTAAGATAAAACTATGTTTCTAAGGAAAGACAAATGTCCAGACCATGAATGCCAACTACTTTTGTAATGGGAAGTTCAGTACTAATAAGTCTATTTGAAGCAAAGTACAAACTACAGATGTTGGGCCCCGTGTGTGTGTGTGTGTGTGTGTGTGTGTGTGTGTAGAGAAAGAGAGAGAAAGAGAGAAGTGGGGAGAGAGTCACACAGTAAGAAAGAGAAGGACCAAAAAATGAAATGGGATCGGGAGGGAGACAAACCATAAGAGACTCTCAATCTCACAAAACAAACTGAGGGTTGCTGGGGGGTAGGGAGGTAGTGAGAGGGTGGTTAGCTTATGGACATTGGGGAGGGTATGTGCTATGCTATGGTGAGTGTTGTGAAGTGTGTAAACCTGATGATTCACAGACCTATCCCTCTGGGGCAAATAATACATTATATGTTAATAAAAGTAATTAAAAAATAAAATAAATAAAACTTAAAAAATAAAAAAGAATGAGCTGTGACTCGATGAACATTATGATTGCAATCAGAACTTTTATTTATAAAAAATTCAACATTGTCCACAAACATCACATTTAGAATGCATTTCTGTCTTTCTTTTTCTTTTCTTTCTCCTCTGTCCCTACTCAGCTCAACTAATGATTTTCAAATACCTATCCAGTGCTTTCGCATGTCAAAAATTACTGCTAGAACTGGTAATGATCAGGGAAAATGCTACAAATCCTCCTTTCATTAACTCTTTAAATTAAATGGTATATAAATATAAACATAAAATGACATATGACTAGGAATACAAATGACTATTCGATTTACAAATTTCTTATGCTTTTTTGTCAGTACCTCCTCTAATATAGATTTTAAAAATCCATATTTGAATAAAAAAGCCATATAGCAAAAACATATCTTTATTTTTTTTAAAATAGAGTGATTATAATTCAGCTAGGACACTTTGTGAAGATTAGCTCTATTCCTGAAGCTACAATTTTTGCTGCAAATTCTTTCTTATTCTTTAGAATAATTTATCCAACTTCTATTAGAAATATGGTATTTTTCTTGTATGTGTAGCAGGGGCTTAACAAAAGCTTTTATTATCAGTTATTTTATCTAATTCAAAGCCTTTAAAGGAATGCTTGATACTAATTATTTTATGAGACTTCTGATATATTAAGTTAGGTATCCTCTGTAAACATTTTTCATCTGAAAAATGTCAGAAAGCTTAAATGATTACAACCCTGTATCAATATTTTTGAGACTTGTTAGAATCTATTTGTGAAGTGCTAATTTCACTGTATCATTTAAGTAATGATATTTTATAATGTATACATTAATGATGTTATGACCAGAAGTCCCAATTAGGTTTATTAAACACCAGGGGGAAGGTAAACAGTGCTTACCGAGGACACAAACTTGCCTCCACATGTTCACTTTCACAACTGTGCAGGACATTTCTTTGCACAATTTTCCATTACATCTACTGGTGCAAGGTTTACAACTCATGCATATCAAAATCCATTTGTTCATGGTGCTTGGGTCCTTTCTCATAGCTCTGAAAACAAACACATGGAAATTCTTCTCAAGCCTATGCTTGACACTGACAGAAAGTCAGTGTCCTAAGTTTGTCTCAAGTGTTATCATTTACTAAAGCACCTATATTTTGCTCCAAAGTCATTTTCCAGGCTCCCTTTTCCAAATCCTGTTTCTGAGAGAAGGGTTCTGGTTCTTGCATTTGCTTTTCCTTAGATACTAAAGTATGGAAGGAATGGTAACATAACCACCTTTCCCTCACAACACAAGATTTAAGGGTTCATAATCATTTTTGATGACCACACTGCCTTAAATCGCAAATTAAACTCATTCATTCCATAATCTTGAATTTCTATGGATTCATTTAATGGGGACAGCAATTAAAATTACTGATATGGTCTGTGAATATGAATTTTCTATACAAGTTTCCCATAAACATTTCTCCTCATGTGTAGACTTTGGGCCATCATTATTCAGCATTGCCATTCTACATCCTCTTCCTTTCAAACAGTTTTAGGGAGCATTGGATGATCCCATTCTCCACTTTCATAATATCACTACAGATCTGAGACAACCCCAGTTAAAGTTGTCTTTAGACCACAGCCTGAAGTGGACGTTTCCTTCCCAACCCTCTTAGGATTGCTTATAGTTTTACTGCAGTCAATAGGTATAGCTTATGGATAGTTGAGAATTTAGATGGTTCCTTCTTTCTGCATGTAAACAATGAGTCCCTGTTGCCTTTGCAATAAACTTATTTCTTGGCTTTTTGTAGCTGATAGTAAGTATACTGATGGTCTAGATTTCTGTCTAAGTTTGTTGCTTATATGCTTATTGAAGGAATTGTCTAAAATAAATAACTATAGAAACATATGCCTTGAAGAGAATTCTTTTATGTTATTCTGTTGACTACAACCCAGGGTTATAGGTCATTTCAAGCCTTCTAGATTTGGCAGCTATGTTGTCAGCAGGAAAAGCTGGAAGTCATCTTGCCAACAGTAGTCATACAAAAAAGAATAAACCAGTAGCCTAATTTAAGTATATGTAAGAAGAAATCAAGATAATAATGAGAAATACACCCACACAATAGATGTTTAGGCTGTGACTAAAGTATTCAATTAGTGATCCCAAAACTGGCATGAAAGACTTAATTTTTCTCTGACTTAATTTCCTCTTCATTAACTATGGGTTTATTCTGGGAAAACATTATTTTTAATTCCTGCCAAATCTTAATTTTGTACCATGCGCATGTACTGACTACTAAAAAAAAACCCATAACCATCACATGGTTAATACATGATTCTTTCTAAGCCCTAGAACCAGCAGAAATGAGTTATGACTCTAGAAAGAATACATTTTAGCTTACAAATTCAGGTTAGCAAGAACTTTATCATTTTCTTTAAACCAACTTAAGTATTTTCTGAGGGTAATTTAACCTCTATTGTTATTAAGATTGCCTCTCCCTTGAAAACTTGTATTTCCAATTTTTGAATTGAAACTCAATTCAAAACAGAATTTTTTGTTTCTGGTTTCTGTGAAATACTGGGACATGATAGAAACTCTTCTAGTTGTAGGTCCCCATTGATTACTTCTGGGACCCCAGAGGTGGCAGGATTTCCCACTGTTCAATAGCAGGGGGATCTTGTCCTGTGGACCACACAGCTTTCCTGTCCTGAGAACTGTCACCTCCCTCAAGAACTGGCGTGGCTTTCCTGTGGGGGAAGGGACTATGCATTACTTACCATTTCCTAATTTCAGGGCCATCTTTTCTTTTCTCTTGTGCCCCTCAGAAGAATCCGTTTTCTCCCTTCCCTATCTAGCACACTTGGAGTAATCTCTTTAAGGAGTTTAAACTTTCACAAAAGGCAGTGAGAAATGTTTATTCTCCAAAAAAGTTCTTGCTCTCAGCTCAGCAAAAGTCCCTAAGCAAAAAAGAACCACCTCATTGTAGAGGATGAAAAGAAATACATCAGGAATAGCAACTATGATTTAACACTTTAATAAACCTGCCCTACGCATATCTGGGATGTTTAATAATATTCAGTGAAATTCCCAAATCAACTTGCTTGTGAAACACAGCCAGATATTTGCCGAAAGTGGTGATGACCGTGATGGGTTGGTGTGAGTCTTCTTGAGGAGGGTGCATAGACTAACATTCCTTGCAGCCCATAAAACCACAGTCATGGGTTCAAGTTTCCACTGATCTTCAGTGTTAGAGCGAAAGGTCCTTGAGGGTAGGGTCAGGGAAGAGTCAGTACAGCTACTCACCGCAGGCACTAGCTTAATGCCTGAGATAGAGCAGGCCTTCGAAAATCCTTTGTTGAGAGAATAAATGAGTTAATAGAGCTAAATATGATAACCTAATAAAATTAGTGTTCAGTACACAGCCACCTCTAATGATATTCCTAAGGGCTTCAGGGTGATGAGGCATCTTCTGAATCATCAAAGACAGTTTTAAATATGAGAGTTTGTCATAAATTGTATATGCATTCTATTTAATTTTCATTCCTTAATAGTGATAATTGACATTTGGTGGAGTTTTATCAAGTTTTACCAGAACATTCAGTTAATATTTCATTAACCAGAAAGCTCCTGGTATCTAACTGTGCTCTCCTAATGAAACTTGAATCTACAAATGTTTGAGATTCACTCTCGGTAGGATTGAAAATACTAAAATGCAAGGGCAAGGAGACATTTGCATTTACAGCAGCTAGTTTGTGTTAACTTTTTAAAAGTTTAATTTAAATTTTGTGATTAACAATGAATTGGCTTCTAAGTAATCACTAAACATCATAATAGTTAACTTAAATTTCCCAGCTCATTCAAATCAAATCTCATTCCCAGAGCTCCTTGAATGAAGCCCGAGTCTAGTCTATATCCTTGTTCCCCAAATCATGAAGGGTCTTTTAATTATGAAATCTAGGGGCACCTGGGTGGCGTAGTGGGTTAAGCTTCTGCCTTCGGCTCAGGTCATGATCTCAGGGTCCTGGGATCCAGTTCGGCATCGGGTTTTCTTCTCAGCGGGGAGCTTGCTTTCCCTTCTTTCTCTGCCTGCCTCTCTGCCTACTTGTGATCTCTCTCTCTCTGTCAAATAAATAAATCTTTAAAAAAATTGATTATGAAATCTACTCTTTTATAACAGAAAGCATCATTTGTTATGTAATTATACATTTTATATGCTATCAATAGCATTCTTATATTATTAATCATATAATGGATTGGATTCCATTGCTTCTAGATTGTGTTAACATGCTTTTAAATTAATTTTCTGAACAGAACACATGTGCCTTATGTGTATCATTATTACTTTTTAGCAGTGTGTCTTGTTTCCCTTAATGTTCTTTATGGAGCTTAAAAATGATGGGTTAATTGGACTTATTCAAGAGGCCAAGATGTCTTTTGGTCTCTTTGAAGGCATGACTTATAAATCTGGGTTCTTTGTTTTTATTCCCGATTTCTTCAGATATTATTTAATTTTAATGTGATATATCTCTTCCACCAAACCTGTGTATGAAGGAGTCTTTAATATTCCGGGCAAGCTTTTCCACTAGTGAATGTGAGAACATCCTGAGTGAAATGTGGGTCTTCTAAATATAGTTAGGTTGTTGTGAACATTAATATGCTCATGTTTTCAAATCATGTTTATATGTTTGGTAAATATTTAGATTAAAAATATTTACCATACAAGTAAAACCTGGGTATTCCCAAGCTTCCAAAAGTGTGATTCTCATCTCTCCCCCTCTAGAGTATCTGTTAATCATTCTCCATGTTTGGAGGATAGTTTTCTCTTTCCCAAAAGAGGGTTTGATGAAAACAATAGCTTGAGTGAGCATATAATTTAAAGAGGGAGATTGGAGTGCACGTTACTTTTTGTTTTGTGCTCTTATTCATCAGATCATACTGCCTTTTCCCCTTCATCACCTATGCAGGACTGCAAAAGGAAGATCGCGACATATCCCAGAACAAGGATTAGGCTGGGCCCTGATGAGTGACATGGGTACCCCTGCTCCATGGAATGTGCTGCTTCCTACACATTAGGAGATGGAAAGTATTGCCATTCTGTAGCATCACTCAGCAGGTGCAAATGAAGTATGAAATGAAAAATCCCGACCCACACAAGGCACAGAGAAAAAACAGATAGCACTCTGTAGTCACTGCTGTGCCAAGCTATTTACTGTCAGAGACAACTCAGCTCCAGCTAGGCAAGCGCCCCAAATCTCTGCGAGTCTGACACCTGCCAGAGAAATTACAGTTCACTCGCTGCTACTTTGGTTATGTTGATTCCCCTCCAGGAGTCCTGGTCCTTCCAGAAGAAAAACCAGGTAAAGTGTTCGGGAGCTGATTCCTTTCCTAACAGTGAAGAGTAATGTGAGCGTGAGGACGGGGCAGGCGCTATTGGGAAATGTGGGGGATTTGGAAATTGGGTTCTACATGGAATTATCATACTTTTTTTTTTAACTTGTGAGAGACTCTCTATGATTGATATATATATATATATATATATATATATATATGTTAACATTTGCTCTCTCTATATATCTATATATAGAGAGAGCTAATATTTTTGCTTGTTCCATGGTTTGATGGTCTGTAGGGAACCTACCACCCACCACTATTGACATTTGAAGGAAGGATGAGTAAGAAGTTTGTGTAATAGAATTATCCTTACTAATTCAGATAAATTAAAATCGCCATGTTTTTAGAATATTTGTGTTTATCTTTCTACCTACCTACTTGTCTGTCTAATTATATCACAGTTTATATTTCTGATATTATTCATTAGTGGTAATGACTAATTCATAATTTAAAAATATGCAAATACCAGTGCCTTCAACCCTGGATCTTGAGTAGAGTACATTAAGAGAGACAAAGTCTTTGCTTATTTGGTGGCTATACTTTATGAAGGTTGAGTAGTGGATACCAAAAAAATGAGTAGGATGTTGATGTATATAGTAAAATTTGACTAACTTTAACAATGAGGATGCTATAAAGGAGACAATTAGGAAGATAAAAACTGGTCTGTTTTAATCAAAATAGGAACTATATAAATAGTTCAAGATCAATGCAACTTTATTATACTAAAATGGAAATGCCAATATAAAATGGTTAGGTAAATTAAAATATCAAAATAAGGGTGAGCAATGCTGCAGAGGCTGAGTTGTTAGAACTTCACATCGAATATATGTTGAGAAAAGGTCTAGCTTTCTCTCTTAAGTTTCCTCATCTTCATGAGACAATAGTAACAAAACAGTAGGTATCTGACGAGGTTTTGTTGGGATTAGCAGAATGATCCACAGAAATAGCAACATTTCTGGAACATAATAAATCCTAGGACAATGATAGCGGTGACTGGATTCACCTATTAGCTCTAAAAAAGTCTCAGAGGGAATATATGAGTTTAAGTTTTGTGGTTTATATTTTGCCACAAATATCATAGCTTTTTAAATCTGAATAAATTAACATTTGCAAATTTCTATATATACACATCTAATTGGAAAAATAGATCTGGACTAAGATATTTAAAAATCTAAAACAAGGATTAGACACTGACATTTACCTCATATATGAAATGAAAGATAATCAAGTTTCCTCATTTTATATGACTTCATGGGTTACCAAATCTCCTTATTTAAAAAGACACACACTGCCCCAGATATATGGCTTATGCCTATTGCATCCAGTATAATTTAGATTCTGATTCCATCAATCAGCTGAAGATTTTCTTTTGCTGACCCCCTTTTCGGCCATACCCAATGGCTTCTTGTCACACAATATTTAATACTTTTAACCCATGGCTTTCTGGGTACGAAGATGGTAGATCTCATATTTTGGGCAGGCAAGCAAAAATAGCTCATAGCCAGCGTGGTCAGTGTAAGAGATTTTAAGAAAGTCTAATCAATTAGATTTGTTACTGGTCAGAAGTATGTAAAGAGAAAGAAATAGGAGCTTTAGCTGACTCCCAGATTTTTAATTTTGCTTCTGGGGGCAGTGGTGGTCCATTTACTCAGATAGAGCATAAAGGAAGAGGAAAAATTTTGGTAGAAAATATGACTTCAGTTTAGACGCACTGTTTTTGAAGCAACTAAGGTACATACATGTAATAGTCATTGGAACTATGGGTCTATGGTCAGATCTAGAGTATATTAATAAAGTTTAGAATTATGAATGTGGCTTTATTTTTACATGGAAATTGTATGTCATGTGGTTGGTAACCGTTAAGAACATACAGATAGAACAGGTTGTAGATTTATGTTCAGTTTCTAGACAGCAGCTCTAACTTCATTCCTTGTTTACAAACTTCCATAATACACCTTTGTGTCTTGGACACCCCTGTGTAATTCAGAAAGAACCTTTTAAAGTGAGAAGAAGCAGAACTCTGATAACTACCATTATTGAAGAATAAGTATGTAGATAAAGATAAATCAGCAAAAGGAGCTTAGTAGGAACTGCAGACACGTGGGAGGAGGACCGGGAGGGAGTGACATCACAGAAGCAGAGTGAAACAGTTTTAAGAAGAGCATAACCTGGTACCCCAACCTCCCACCCCCCCGCCACTTCAAACCCCTCAGATTGTTTTTCAGAGTCCATAGTCTCTCACGGTTCATCTCCCCTTCCATCTGCACATTCTTTACAAACTTTTGGATCATTGCTGAGAGCTGTCCCCTTCCGGGTAAGAACTTTGGAATCTCTTGTCTCACATACACCAAAATATAAATAAAAATCTACATATGTTGAGACCACAAAAAAAAAAAAAAAAAAAGAAGAGCATAACAAATAGCATGGAGGACAAGGGGCGTTAGAGAGGAATAGGGAATTTGGGTAGATTGGAAGGGGAGGTGAACCATGAGAGACTATGGACTCTGAAAAACAGTCTGAGGGGTTTGAAGTGGCGGGGGGGTGGGAGGTCGGGGTACCAGGTGGTGGGTATTATAGAGGGCACGGCTTGCATGGAGCACTGGGTGTGGTGAAAAAATAATGAATAATGTCTTTCTGAAAATAAATAAATTGAAAAAAAAAAGAAATAAAAATATTTTTAAAAAGTAAAAAAAAAGAAAAGAAAAGAAAAAAGAGTGTGCTTCCAAATGTCACTGAAAGGTCAGGAAACTAAATGAAGGGTGTGTATTTTTGTTTGAATCAAAATGATTCATGATTATTGCCAAACCCGTTTCATTAATCTGCTGTGGGTGGAACCTCACGGTAGTGGATTGGGGAGCAATGGGCAGTTGGTCATCAGCAAGTGGGTTCAGTAATCCTGGAGTGCTCTCGAGGGGAGTGGTGGTGTGCAAAGAACCAGAGAAACACATACACCTGCACAGAAGGAAGTTGAGAGGAGAAATTATATTACAATGAGAAAGACCTGGCATGTTTTTAATCTCTGTAGAAGGACCCAGAAGAAGAATGGTTAAAAATGAGAGAAAGAGAGAAAGAGAGAGACACTATGAAGTCTTAGAGAATGTAAAGAGCCTATGGGAGGAATGTGAAGAATCAACCTTAATTAAAAGAAAAGAAAATACTTCCTTCTCTAGGAGGGAAGAAAGTGAAAATGTAAGTAATAAAGTAGGAAGTTGAGAGGATTTGTGTCTGATAGCACTGATCTCTAAAGTAATAAACATGATCATGTCTTGAGAAGGAGGTGGGTGTCACAAAGGGTATGAATTTTATTCTTTACTGGCTAGTAGGAAAGACAGACATGACAGGAACACAATAAATACATGAAGATGGGTGCAGTGAAGGAAAAGAATCGGGTACTTTGAATAACAGATTACAAAATTCAGATTGAGGGTTAGAGAAGGCTTTTAATTCAACTGATACCTACTGAACAGGTTGAAATGGGGTGGGGAATGAAAGGGGGAAACATGTCACATCAATATAAGGTATTGGGACACTTGTTAATCATTTTACTGACATTCACTCTTTTCTGTGTTGAGGGCTTTTGTGGGGAGAGGTAGTTGGAACAGTCTTGTTTTTTCACCTTCAGAGTCTAAAACCACTATGCTAACAAAAATACTTGAGTATAGTCAACACACAGTATTACATGAGCTTCAGGTGTACAACATAGTGATTCAACATCTCTACACATTATTCTCTGCTCACCACGAGTATAGCGGCCATCTATCACCATACAACACTATCACAATATCATTAAAACACTATATTGCCTATGCTGTGCATTTTATTCCCATGATGTAGTCATTCCATAACTGGAACGCTACGTCTCCCACTCCCCTCCCCCATTTTGCCCAACTTCCCATCCCCCTTCCCTCTGGCAATCATTAGTTTGTTCCCTGTATTTATAGGTCTGATTCTGCTCTTTGTTTGTGAATTCATTTGTAAAACCATTGTTCAATGAACAGGAAATACATGTCTAATCTTGACTGTTCAGTAGATGCTGGGGTGCATTTTATGCAGAGACTGAGGTTCGGGGAAGTCCCTTCTCCAGTGTGTCAGGACTGGACGGTGTCAGGATTTCACATGCGGTGTATTTGATGCCACAGCCAGTACTGGATCCTGTTTCCTGTGTGCCTCATGAATAACCCATTTCAGGACACACTTATCTGAGCAGTGTCTTGGCTGGGGCAGCTGTAACAAAATACTATAGACCATGTGGTGTATAAACAACAGAAATACATTCCTCACAGTTTTGGAGGCCAGAAGTCCAAGCTCAGGGTGCCAGTATAGTCAGCTTCTGGAGAGAGACATCTTCTGGGATGCAGATGTGTCCATGTACGTGTCCTCACATGGGTACAGGAAGTGAGGGAGGCAAGCTTTCTCATGACTCCTGTAAGGGTACTAATCCCATTCTTGAGCACTGCACTCTGACACACAAGGGGGCAAGGGTTACAACATATGAATTGGCAGAGGGGTGGGGTGGGAGGGTGGGCATATTCAGTCCATAACAGGTAATAGCTTCCCTTTCTCATTTTTGTTATCTTTCTTTGTTTCCATTTCTAAGGTTGGATATCACCGAGACCTCTGTCTGGGTTGATGCTTTTGTTCCTTTTTACTTCTTTGATGGCATCCTCTATGCCCACAGCTTTAATGAACACATTCAGTTCCCTGATTCCTGCCTTTACATATTCAGCCCTGGCCCATGCTTCAAGTTCATTTCTCCAAAACTTTTTAGAAAAAAAAAAAATCCGAATAAATGATCTGACATCTCAAATTCCTTGTGTTCCAAATTGAACTTGACATCTCTTTGTATGCCCAAATGGTTCTCTTAACTAGTCATTAGTGTATACATCTTGAAGCCATTTTTATTTCTTTCTAACTTTTTTTAAAAAACAAAACTGTCATGAAGTTTCCCAGTGAAATGGAAATTACATTTCTTCTCCTTTCTCAATAGCCTAGTTCAGGCTGAAGGAATTACATGCAGCAACGACTGTCTGCTCTTTGTGCTCCTGGGAGTTGTCATTATCAAATACAAAATTCTTGGGCTTTCATGGCAATTTGTCATGTTGGTGCCTTCCTGGCACTTGTTTTTATATTCTTTTTCCACAAAAGTCTTTCATAAAAACTGGGTATTCACATCACGATTTTATATAAAATCTTTTGTGATAGATTTTCTATGCCATCTCTTGTAGATAGTATCCTTTGTAATCACTGGGCGGAGCATTGACCCCGCCTCACCCCATTGACTTTAAGGTCACCCATGTGACTTACTTTGTCCAATGAGAAATGGGGAAAAATTCAGTGTGCTTGCGCTCAGTGGACTTGAAGCCTTGTGTGTTTCTGTTAATCACTTCATGCTCCAGTCCTGCACCATGAGACGGTCAGTGTGGTTGTGTTCCTTTGGCCAGGCTCCTGGGGTGAGGGACTTGGAGTAGACGGGAATGGGACCTATAGGAGCAGAGCTGCCCCAGGAAATCTGAAATGTATGAGCAAGCTGCGCATGCTCGCTGTTTGTAATCTGCTGAGCTTTTAAGGTTGTCGTATATCATAGCTGATGGATAACTATTATGGAAACCAAGTCTTTAATAATAAACCCAATTATAACTCTGAGGTTAGGTTTCTTCCCACCTGTTGGGCTCTGAGCTAAATGTTTTGAAGAAGATTTGATCATTGTTATAATAGCTTTGTTTTGAGTGTTGAATAAGTTGGAAATACTTAGTTAAATATCAAGATAGTTTCAAGTTTTTTGGGGGGGAGACATAAATTACAATTATTAGTAGAATTTAAATTAGTAGAAATACACTATTAGAAATGAAGTGTTTTAGGGGCACCTGGGTGGCTCAGTGAGTTAAGCCTCTGCCTTCGGCTCAGGTCATGGTCTCAGGGTGCTGGGATTGAGCCCGGCAAAGGGCTCTCTGCTCAGTAGGGAGCCTGCTTCCTCCTCTCTCTCTGCCTGCCTCTCTGCCTACTTGTGATCCCTCTTTGAAATAAATAAATAAATAAAATCTTAAAAAAAAAAGAGAGAGAGAGTAAGTCTTTTAGTAGTAGAAATTAAGCCAGAATTAGTAGAAATTAATTTTATACATATTAAATCTTTTCTGAAGATTTTCTGATCTTTTTAAAAAGACTATGGGAGACCCATCTTGAGATATATAAAAATTTCCTTACTCTTAAAATTGGTTCTTGAATGTTGACTTTTTAAATATGAGGAATAGGTTATTCTGGGATCTTTAATCAACACTTTTGTGTCATTGAAAGCCATATTTATGTTTTCACAAGATTCCTATTCTGTGTGAGATAACCTTAATTAGTACCTTGAACAATTTTCCAAAACACCTATTTTTTAAAGACATCCAGAAGGAACCATTACTCATTTTTTGTTGTTGTTGTTGTTGTTTTGTTTGTTTGTTTTTCCCTCTCCTGTGGTCTTTCTCAGATCTTTTCTAAGGCCTGGTGACCAATAAGACATTGACAGTTTCCTGTAACTCTTCCAAGATCCATGAAATTTTGTCACTTATTATCCTTGATTGTGACTATAATTTTCTAGAGAATCTTGCTACCTATTGGCTTATAAGTAATTCTCTTGAGCCGCTTCAATTTCCTCACACAGGGAGCTCTCAACTACCAGGATCTCCAGGGAAACAGAGACCAAGAAAAACTAGGGTTACATGTTTGTGGGTTTATTTTAGTATTATTTATTTTCACAGTGTGTTGAGGAGCCCCATAGTTATATGCTATATACCAGAGAAGGGATAAAGTCTAATAAATAAGACTGGAAAGCACTGAGGGCCCAGTTGAGGTAATATTATTAGTTGTGAAATGCTGATGAATATCCATTGAAGAGGAGAGAAGGCAGGCATATCAGACTTCTGAAAAGCATATGAAGTAGAGGTGCCTGGGAATCTGACTCTTGATTTCGACTCAGGTCATGGAAATAAACCTGGAGTCAGGTGCTCAGAGTCTGCTTAAGATTCTCCCTCTCCCTCTACTCCTCCCCCGGTCACTCTCTGTTTCTTTGTAACATAGAATACATAAAGATAAGAATCCCAATAAGATATAAATGTGAATCAATGTCAAACAAATACTTTACTATTTACTCTCTGTTTATTTATTTAAAATAAATAAATAAATAAGAATAAATTCATATGAAGTAGATGGAAGAATTGAGTTGGAAATCAGTAATTTCAGGGCTTTCAGCAGGGAAAAGTAGGAATTATTTTAGAAAAACTTTGGACACTGGTGTAGAACATTGTGTCAGAAAATGTAAAATGGAAGATAAGAGGTAGAGAGTGTATTAGGACACTGTTGAAAGTATCTCATTCTGTCCCTGTTGTTTCAAATATGAATTACTTTATGACAGAGCAGTTTTTTTAGTGTCAATATCTTTTTTTTTTTTTTTTTCCATCTCTTTTGTGGAGAGTCTGTGTGGAAAGAGCCTCATTTTTTTTGATCTTCTAGCCTGTGGGCCAAATCCACTGACTGCCTGTTTTTGTAAAAAATGTTTTATTGGAACACAGCTATACCTGTTTGTTTATGTATTGTCTATGGCTGTTTTCGTGCTAGAGAAGCAGAGATGAGTTGTTGCAACAGAGATGGTAGGGCTCACAAAATGTAACATTTTTTACTATCTGGATTTTTACAGAAAAAGTTTGCTGACCCTTGCTTAAGCCCCATGGCTTTCATGCTTTTTTTGATTGGTTCCTAAGGGAATAACTCTATTTTACATCTTGCCAATGTACAAGAGCACACACAACAAACATATATCTGGGAAAATATTTCATGCAATAATTT
The DNA here is from genome assembly GCF_020171115.1 of Neogale vison. NCBI lineage: Eukaryota > Metazoa > Chordata > Mammalia > Carnivora > Mustelidae > Neogale > Neogale vison. The sequence continues at coordinate 68,374,497 of NC_058103.1, forward strand.
TTATGTGATATACTTCCCTCCTATTAAATCCTCTTCTCTTTCAGCTTTAAAAAAAAATGCTGTTTCAAACTTAATTGCTTACCACTATTCTACCCTCATATTTAGGACTATGAAAGCAATATTTTCTGCAAATATCAGTGTCACTCATTTGTTTAGAGCTTTGAGTTGAGTTTAGCAAATGTTTAACATAAAATAGAAATGTCATTATTTTGGTTAATATTAGCAAGGAAAAGAAAAAAAAATTAAGTCAGCCACTTGACATGCCAGGGTAGGGGAAAGATAGAAAGGGACAACACGCAATCTGTGGGAACATTAGGAGGCTACTAACTTAATGACCTAAGATTGTTTACAAGGCTTCCTCAGGAACTTAATTAATTTCAAATGGGTATCTTACATTCCTGAGAATTTGGCTCAATTCCATTTGTTATTGTTACATTTTTTCATTTATAGTTTGGGGATAAGAACTTAGCATAGAATACATAAAGATAAGAATCCCAATAAGATATAAACGTGAATCAATGTCAAACAAATACTTTACTATTTAATTCTTTAAATAGTAAACTGATTCTTTAATTCACTTATTCATTAAACACCTGTCCTTTGAGATTATTATATTTTTTTAAATTTCTAGATACAGTGCTGCATTCTAGCAGGGTAGAATGCTATCTTTATGATGCCTACAACGGTTCAATATGAGAGACAGAAATTCATCAGATAAGCCCATAAACCTGCATTTATGATAAAAGCTCTGAAGTCGAGGTACATGTGCTGTGAAGCATATAATAGGACAGTTTGACCTATTCAGGGAGGTCAGTCAAGACTTCCACGAGGAAGTAAAGATTGAGCTGATATGAGAAGGAGTTCATGACTGAAGAGGGCAGGGGTGAGTAGACCCTCACAGTATGAGTGTGTCTTGCCAGAAATAGACTCTGGTTCTCTCCTTGAGCAGTGCTATTGTCCCGTTTCTTCTACCTTTACTTCTGGTGGTATTTGAAGTTTGCTGTTTATCTTTCTCTCCACTGTCTTTTGTCCACATAATGGGGAGAACGTAGCTTAAAAACTCCATTATGTGTCCTTCTATTTATTCAAAATTTTCCATGTAAGGTACATTCACATTTGTGGAAATTGTTTTTGTTCATTGGGATTAAGTCTTAGACAGTTTCCTTAAATAGCTCTATAAATCCTCATGAAGACCTGGCCTTGGCTTTCAGTCAGCCTATATTTATGATTTGGAAATGCTTCCTCGTGAAGCTGATAGATTCAGTCACCGGCTGTGGATTTATGCTTGCATTCATTATGACAGGTTTGGACTCTAAAATGCTAGCAAGGTAAAGCCACTACAAGAATGATTTTTCTTGTTGAGATCTAAAGTTTTCTGGCTTCTCCCACCTTGTTTGTAAAAGGTTCCTTTGAAAAAGAAATTGAAAAACAAATTATAACCTTAATTTTTAAACAGTTATTTAAAAATTCCCTTATCTGCCTAGTTTCTATTCCTTAATATATTGATGTATCTAGGTATCTTTCTATCTATCTATCTCTCCATCTTTTGGCTTATATAAAAAACGAGACAATGAATACAATTCAATTTATAGAGTTTGTTTTAACCATGCTCCTATGTAAGGATTAAACTGTTTTGCTTCTATAGTTGTACAGTTGTTTTGCTAAAGATGAAGAGCAGAATCTCATGGTATGAAAAATAATGAAAATGCAAATTGACTGTAAAGACAATAGGAAAAAATACCAACATTTAAAAAATGATGTCATAGTGCCAGTGGGATAGCAGTTGGCATTGTTTTCTGCATAAAGTGGTGGCATTCTAATATGTAAGTAGTTAAAGAGATTAAAGAATTTGTGAAAAATGGGCTTCTAGTGTGAGGGTTATTAATGTCCTCTTACATAGGGAGGAGGTCCGGTTAAAATTAATGTTTACTCTCCTTCTGCACCCTTACTGCTGCAGAGAACGGTAGTTGAACAATGCAACTTCAAACAGTTGAGCAGGATAGGAATAAATTCAGTGATGCAGAAATGTGTTTTTGTGGGAATCATTGCCCTTAGTGTATTATCGTACTCAGATATGAAGTTAGTGCTCATTAGGTTTTCTTACATAAATCGAGACTGGTTTTTACTCAAACAACGTGAGAACGGTTACAATCCTTTTATTCCTCTCTGAATTACATGATGCTCGGCTGTCATGGAGACCTGCCACCAGTAGGTGGCGCTCGGCTTCTGTCTAAAAAAAGAAGCGAGTTGCTTGTTCTTCGGCCTCTACTTATTACCATTCATTTTAAGGGGTGAAAAGCAGTGTTCAGAGAAAAATCTTTGTTAGCACAAAGCCTCTGTATTTTTGAGAGACAAAATTACATTCCTAGTTCATTCAAAGAGTAGTTGGTAACCTCTGAATTTTGCAAGTGAATTTTGCAAGTTAACTCACAGGAACATGACTCCCCCCTCCCCATATTAATTGGTTAACTAGGTACACTTATTTGCTTTGTATCAGGGCGTTGATGTTGTATGTAAAAGCATGGAAAAGGCAGCTGATATTTTCATGCATTTTGAAGGAAGAATAAAATGGCTGATTCTCTCTGCCTTGCTTGATTGCAGAATTTGTAAGCCGAGGAAATGGATAGTACGGTTGTTTGTACAACCAGATCCAAACAAAGGAAAAGAGCCAGGATGCTTTCCTCTAACACTGACACATGTACCACACTCTAGAAGAAGGATGAGGCTGCAAAAGAAGGTTTTAGCTTAGCATTTCAATTCTAAAATGGATGGTCCTATTTAATTTTCCACACACAATATCTTTCCTCGCTAAAGAATACATTAATATTACTAATCTCACTTATGTAGCAGCTTTAAAAGGCCACAGCAACAAGGATATTTCTAAAGCAGATTGTAGTCATTTCGCTGGTATAGAAAATTCCCTACCCGCACTGAAAGTAATTGTGCTGGTAATCTCACGCTACTGCTTTAGTGGGAGTTTGCATCATTCTTTGCTCCACGTGAGCTATATAGACAAGCATAATGGATGGAGTGATGAGAGGGTAGATGATGAATTAATATCCCAGAGGTCCTGGAACTAATAACAATGAAGGCTTTTCTGTGGCCACTGGGTTCCTGGATTTGTATTATGAAATGTGAGTCTGGAGTTGTCTGCTGACGGGTTGCCTTGTAGAAGGTTAGAAGGAAGAGTTCCCTCAATTGAAGGATTGAAGAAAAGGAAAAAAAAAAAAAAAGGAAAAGCAAGATAAACAATTGCTGGTATTATAATGAAATGAAGTCACACACTAAATACATATTAGATCTCTCTAAAGATAAATGTAAGGTTTTTTCCCCTTAGACATTGCACTTCGTAAAATATCTACACCAGTTTTAGTATTTAGTTTTGCATTTTGTTATAAAATGTCATATTCATGGTGTATTAAGCTGCTTCTTCAAACATGTGTGGAGCAAGCATCAGAGATGGCTTGAAAAAGTGCTTCTCTATTTGTAATCCTTGGAGGTGTTACTGGGCAAAATAGACCCAAAGTTGATGTGAGCAAATGTAAATCTTGATTATTCATTATTCTACTTGTTTTTTAAATCCATTTTCCAATTCTCCCCAGTGCCACCTTACACTGGAGCATAAGAGGTAATAAACGTGGTTCCTTCTCACAGAGAAGCAGACATGAATATTAGTAAAAACAGTGCAATATGATAGGTACTGTAATAGAACTGGGACAGTGGTCCATACTTCAATTACAGTTATTAGCACAGAGGATTTGGATTAAAAATAAACTTACTACCAAAAATACATAACAGCCATTTCCTTTACAGGAAATGTATCAACCAGGAAAAGTGCAAACTTAGAAAGAAGGAGGATGGCTGCCTTTTGTCCAGGAGATGATTGCACTTCCAGGCAGTCTAGGCAGAGGCAGGAACTGCAGTCAGAGCTCGTGCAGAGAAGCTGGCCAGGGTGCTGCTCTTCTCACATTCTCACATGTCTCTACAGTAGATTTTACAATTCAGTTTGACTAATTCTATCTTTCGAGGATGCAAATACTTGGACATCCAAACACCAAAATGTATTCAAAGACTTTAAGGGAAATATTGATACTTAAAACATTTGTAGGTTTAGACACCTATGTACTTTCTTCTTCCACTCAGATGGATATTTGAGAATTCACTATATCGTACATCTGCTTTTTATCATCCATATTTCTGAAATAGACTCCTCTGCATTTTAATGAAACGTTAAGTAAAAATTGAATAGTATGTGTGTGTGTATTTGTGTGTATATATTTATGGTCTTTACAATGGATGAGTAACTACATGCTATAAATTTATAATACTTACTAATATAAATAGGCCCTAATTGAAAAAAAATGAAGAAGTAGCCATCATGATGTGAACATTAAAATAAATACGTAAACAAAGATATGAAAAATAGAAAGAAGAGATCAAAAGACAGAGATAGAGAGTTTAGCTCATGAGCTGGTTTGAAATTTGCTCCATGATTTTGATAAGTCACTTGTATTTGCTCTTGTGTGAAATACTTTCAATATCCCTTATTGGTAAAGCACTTGGAGATCATTGGTTGAAAAGTGCAATTGACTGTGAGTGCCGGCTTTGGAGCCTTACAATTGAGAGTCATAAATTTTATCTTTGCTGGCATAACTACAGAGATTATTTTTATACAGAGAGGTGGATCTTTCATTTTGTAAAACTCTAAGCTAGGTGCTTCAGTAATGAATCTTAGATCGGTAGAAAAATAGGTTGCAATAATAACATATATCCCAATCACTATCTGAATGCTCTTAGAGCTTCCTGTACTTACCCTGGAGTAAGAAAACACTAATATTTTGAAGTAATTCCTTGTGTGTCATCTTCTGTATTTATGGCAGATTACAAGGGATAAAATCATGCAGGTTTGTTTTGGAAAAGAAAGAGTATATATTAGAGAGATCTTCCTTGATAGCACAGATTGCTATCCACTCTTTAATATTAAACAGATATTCTGGGATGATACTGCATTTATTAATCACAGAAAGGAGAGCTTTATGGTTGTTGGGAATCTTGTCTCATCACCTCAGAGCCAGAAAGAGAAGAAATCTTAAAGGGTAAAAGTGGAAGTAAATTAAACTTTCTTCACTATCACCTTAACTTTTCCAATCACAGGCAGTTCTCTGAGCAGGTAGAGAAAAGACACTGAAAGAATTGGAAGCTGAAACAAGAGCACTGATGAAAAATACATCACAAATGACTAACAAATTGTAAATGAAAATTGGGTGACTTTCAGGTGGGAGCTGCTAACAGGCTGTGAGGCAGCGCTTGACCTCTTTTAATGGAAGTTTTAAGAGAGGACTGGAGGTGATGAAGGGTCATTCAGCTGATGTCAGTGACTCCTAAGTAGTGCTCCTGGTGGGCTACTAGGATTGTGCTGAAGGATGGTGGAGAAGGTGTATCAGTTAGTAGGGCAGAAGCCACCTCCCTAGCAGATCTGTTTCTGTAGCAGCTGAGAAACGGCACACAATACAGGAAGCCAGCTCATTTATTTGACTCATGCTGTTATTAAGATGTAATTTCTGACTTCTGTATAGTGCGTTATGTTTTAAAGCTCATTTGCCACATTAATCACCAGGAATATCAAAATAAAGTATATTTTCATCCTAAAATCCATTTCTACGCTCGATGTGATTAAAAAAAAAAAATCACTTACAAGTCACCTGGGATAAGAGCAATAGTAGAAACTGAACTTTGGCAAATACAGTTTGCTCTTATGTATAGGAAAGGTTGGAGAGAATAAAAGCCATTAAAGCTGTGTATGAAAGATACATTAGAGTTACATTTATATCATTGATTACACTGTTTCTCAATTATACAGAGTGGGAAAAAAACACAAGCAATTAATCATGGTAGATTACACTCATTTTGTATTTGGCCAGCAGTAGCAAGTAGTTATTAAGAAGTCTGAGTTCCAATTGTTTCTCTAAATAATACTTTGTAATATCTTTTGCTTATGTGATTTCTGTAATACCCTTTGGTAAACGTGATTATTTATACCTAGAAAAGAGTTTAAAATAGCTCTCATTCCCTTTTTATAATTATACTTTTAAATAGATTTTTAAAATATATTTATATTCTTAATATGATGCCATTACCAGCTCTGCCATTTGTCTTGTTTAATCTGGATATGCATAATTACAAACCACACCAATTACAACAACTATACATGCATTATCGGCTAGGTAAACATTTAGTAGTAAAAATAGGATTAAAATATTCAGATAAAATAATTGTACTTCTGGTTTATGTAAAGCAATAATCAATAAGAACAAGAAATTACTAAAATTCTTATTTTACAGAAAAGTATTAGTTATATACAGATGATACAATTTTAATATTGATAAAGAGCAAATCTATCAGCAACTTAATTCCTTAGAAGGAATTTTCTTTAGCAACTGGAAATAGGAAAAATAACTTATTTGAGATATTGATGGGACCTAGCATATTTATATTGCCTACTTACATGTTTTGAAATAGCCACTGATGGCAAAAGAAGATATTGTATTGTGCTTTTTATAAGAACTGAATTTACTAAGGCCTTATTATCTTTTATTTGCATTCAACAGAAAGTAAGAAATTTAGAAGTAATTAGCAAGGGAAGAAATGTTTCATATTGCATTAATATAAAATAAACTATTTTTGTCTTAGAAACTGTAAACTGTTGACATATGGCTTAAAAAGAGTGGATTCGCAATGAAATGTCGCCCTTCATGTCCATCACATTTAGCGATACATGTTGGTACTATGAAGTTCACACAACTGAGTCCTTCAGATGGTATCCTGATTTGTCTAGTCTTCTTTATCTGTTGCTTGTCTATTCGCATAACTGTATCTATCTGATAACTTAAACAGTATCCAAAAAAAATGGTATAGCCTTCACTAGACTGAGCTCCTCCTAGTAACTGGTATTTCTGTAACAGTATAATGCCTGTCATTGGTAGTGAATTCTGAATACACATTCATTGAATGATTGTATTTAAATTGATGAAAATGGTTTTACTTCAATAGCAAAGGATCCAATCAAAAGTGGTGGTAAATGTTACTAACAAGAACTCTCACCTGAGGAGAGACTTGCATTGATAAAGGGATGGGGTGAGCAAGGAGAAAGGGAGTACAAAAGAAGAGAGAGAAGAGAAAGAAATACAGCAGGTTAGCGCGCAGACTGGGAGAGGTTGAACCTTTCAGGAATAGGTAAAAATCCAGTGTATTCATGTGATGACTGGGGATCGGTCTAAGATAGGTGAGCTGGGTGTTTGAACTTTTTAGAGTGAGTTCACAGTGTATTTAGTGTGTACTCACAGAAGGAGAATCTTCCTCAATTAATGAATGGTGTTCAGTAATTTCTGTTTAATATTAATTTGGGAGGAGCAAGCAATCACATGCCTTGGAAAGTGCTTAGCTTATAATCCTCCATATTTCATGCCCTTAGACTTAAAGAAAAACCAAAACAATGAAATAAGACACGTGCCTTGAGTGCTAGAACTACCGAGAATTAGGCCAAGAAAAACAGGCAACTGGTAACTGGATATTTTAGATAAAATAAGCAATTTTATTTTCATTTGGTTTTCCGATTTTCATCTGCTCATATCTATTTTCCCCAGTTTTGGAAATACAAATCAGTGCAACTGACAGTGAGAATTGAGGATTCCTTTACTTTGTTCCTCTCCTTCTCCTTTTCCTTCTCTAAGGCCTCAGCCTTTCTTCTTCTTTTCCTTCTTTTTCCATTTTTTTAAAGTAATCCCCACACCCAGCATAGGACTCAAACTCACAACCCTGAGGTCATGAGTCACATGCTCTACTTACTGAGCTAGCCAGGAGCCCCACCTTTCCTTTCTTCTAGATTCATTCTTTCTGCTCTTGCTGCTGGGGGTTTGTATTCTTTGAACTTCAGCCCAAGCACCTTCGTTCTCCTACCTCCTTGAACTTTCCCTTCTCACAGCATCTGTTACCACGTCCATGAAGGTGACTACATGTCTACATTTACAGTCCAGTCTTCCTAGACTTGTTCCACATTTATAGGTGTATATTTTAAGGATATGAAATTAAACATTTATCAGTAGAAATTATTTTTGTAACCCAAATCTCTGATTTCTAATTTTTCTAATTTCACAATTCTAACCACTGAGACTCAAACCTCAGATTCATATTTGACTCAGTTAATTCTTTTGACATCTACTTCTTTTATCCTCTTACTCATTACCTTGTTCCTGGTTAGTAAAAACAATCTTAATTTGTATCCTTTCAAGAAGCATTCTGTATGTCATAGACAATTAGTTTTCCTAAAACTTTTATTAAGACACTCAAAGTCATCTTAACTTTGACTCCAGTTTATTTTTCTGGTCCTAAAATACATTTTTAACTCTTCCCTCCTGAGAGAGCAGCCCTTGTACTTTATCAGTGCATTTTGCGTCCATATCTGTCTTTATGATTACTATTCCTTCTGCATAATTATCCTGACTCCTTTTCTCTGTTTTTATTAACTTACTCATCTTTAAGGGTGCCTGGGTGGCTCAGTGGGTTAAGCCGCTGCCTTCGGCTCGGGTCATGATCTCGGGGTCCTGGGATCGAGTCCCGCATCGGGCTCTCTGCTCTGCGGGGAGCCTGCTTCCTCCTCTCTCTCTCTCTGCCTGCCTCTCTGCCCACTTGTAATCTCTCTCTGTCAAATAAATAAATAAAATCTTAAAAAAAAAAAAGTCTACCTCATTTTTTTTTTAAGATTTTACTTATTTATTTGACAGAGAGAGATCACAAGTAGGTAGAGAGGCAGGCAGAGAGAAAGAGAGAGAGGGAAGCAGGCTCCCCTCTGAGCAGAGAGCCCGATGTGGGACTCGATCCCAGGACCCCGAGATCATGACCTGAGCTGAAGGCAGTGGCTTAACCCACTGAGCCATCCAGGCGACCAGTCTCCCTCATTTTTAAGGTCTTTCTTGAGATTATGTTCTACGTAGACTTAGGCATTTTCTGTATTTTGACATTTTGACCTTAGACAGGTTGGTCTACTTGTTATTCTCCAACTATTATTGTGTAAAAGAGTCTATAAAATTTCCCCAGCTCTTCTCCTTTCTATCTTCATACTTCCTCCAATCTGCCAATATTTTAAGGTCCTATATACAGCATGGTCTAGTCTTCAGTTCCTTGATGTCAGTTGAAGGGGTATGAATAGGCTTGGGTCTCTTCCATTTTCCAGGTTGTCAATACTGTTTCATTAAAAAAACAAAAACAAAAACAAAAACAAAACAAAACAAAACAAAACAAAAACGGTGAATTTTTAAACCAAAAAACCCCAACCCCCCACCAAACCCAAAAGCCCTACTTTAGGCTTAGTTAAGATTTATTCCATATTATCTCCTTAGACTGTTTCTCACCTTGTTAATTTGGATGTGAGTCTTTGTAATTTCTGACTTTTCATAGTCTCTTTGGTGGGAAGTTCATAGACTCTTTGGTAAGGTTTCTTTAGGTACTACTGGCCAATGCTGTTATGGATTCCATGGTTCTGCTAAATAATTTTATTTGATTATGGATGCTTCTTCCTACAATGTATCCAAAATAGATCATAGAGGAAATCTAACTCCAAGTTCACATCTTGCAATCTTGCCAAATATGTTGAAAACATAAAATCTTTAAGTTCCAGACTGTATTTTCCTTATTTGTGAGTTGACCCTATCCTCACCTTAACACTCACTCCGTTTGGCATCTCTCCCAGACCTATTTCCCTTTTGCCAGTTTGGCTTGCTATAGATCTTTACTTCTATAATCTACTCCAGGAACGATTTCATCAGTCTTTGAAATTTGCTCAGTCTGCACTTTTCCCCAAGCCTGTTCCATCGCATATTCCCACCAGGCTGTGCTTTCAGTCCATCTTATGGGAAAAGCCTTTTGAATTAAATAGGAAATGTCATTTGCAAGGATTTAGGCCTCTCTGAGGTATATGTAAGTTCCCTTCTCCATGCTATTTGCTGCAGTGCTAGGAAGAGAAAATTAGTGAAAGTTCACTGATGTATTAAAATAATGGCAACCTTTTTTTTTTTTAATATCTGAAAAAATTACTCTGACAACTAATTTCAAGGGCATTCTTTCTTTGTCCTAACTTACCTCTTTAACACTACACTAAAAGAAAACTAAAATATGGTATTTTTTTAATTTTTGGAAATCATTTTAGGAAGTCTCAGGTCTATAGCTTCTTGTTGGAGAGCCCTTAAATTTTTTTTTATTCTGAATATTTGAAAATATAAATATGAGAGAAAAAATTATTTCAAACTACAACTAGCCACAATATATTCTGCCTTTAAGGAAGAAGATTGAATTCTGTAGCAAAATACCTTGATGGTTTGTGTTTGTTGCCAAAGATAAGGTCCCATGGAATTATCTGTAAGGTCACTGCAGACAGTGACAAAGCTAAATAGACTGCCTAAAAAACAGAGTAGATATTTCAGGACTGTGAGGTTTATAAGAGAAGGACACATGTGAGAGCTCTCTTGAGGGATTTAGAGGCCACAGAAGATTGGAGAACATCAGGGGGAAGCAGATTCATGAGAAGATGTCCACATGAACTGCAGCTGAGGGGATTTTGTTTTGAGACTGAGACTGTGTAACATTTCATCCTAAGTTATCCTATGTGCTATGCAGCTTCTACTAACTGAAGCTGAGGGAGAGACACACTAAATCTAATGCTTTGAGTGTCTGGGGAATGTCGAGTAAAAGGTGACTCTCATAATTTAAGCCCACAGAAATGTTCAGAAATACTGTGGAGAATGTGAAAACATTTTATTAATATTTTACAGGACAGAAACGAAACTTGGAAGACCCCCTCCAAAGGCCAAAGCTGGAATAATTTAACAACAAAATAAACACTTGTTATGTTCTGTTATAACTCAAAGAGTATAAAAGATATCCATGAGTTCATATATATATATATATAAAAAGTATATAAATAATTAAGACAGAATTCATGTTCCTTAGAGAGGCATTCCAAATAATATATGTAGATACTGTTATATCTGGGAGATGCAGCTAAATTTCCTTCCCTTTCAGTGTGGACTAGACCTAAAATTGCTTACACAGCATAGAGTATGGAAAGGGAAGAACAGTAACTTGACAGTATAGAAATAAGGCAGACATCATGTTAACCAAGTGATCAAAGTTAACATCACTGATGAAGATCATGGTAATGTGTAATAAGGATACCTTGCCTCTGTGTTCTTCTTCCTCCCAAACCAAAGCACAGTCTAATCATAAGAAAACCTCAGACACGCTCAAAATGATCGTGAGAGCACAAAATGACCAGTACTCTTCCAAACTATGAAGGTTGTGAAAGATAAGGAAAGGCTGAGAAACTGTCACAGACTGAAGGAGACAATTTGACTCCTTCAGTCTGTGCAGGACTAAGATGTGATGACTAAGTGCAATATGGTATTCTGACTTACATCATGGAAGAGAAAAGAGACATTAATGAAAAAAATGGTGAAATCTGAATAAAATCTATATAGTTTAATGGCATTGAACCAGTGTTAATTTCTTAACTTTGACAGATTACTGTGGTTATGTAAAATGTTAACCTTAAAGAAAACAAGGTAAAGTATATGGGGGGGGGTTCTTGACATTATCTAAAATAATAAACTAAAATTATTTCCAATTAAAAAGTTTGTTAAAAAAGTTAAAGGTTTATGTTAGCATAAACTGCTTCAGAGTCACTTCAGTAAAACAATTTACATTAAAAAATTCAAACATATTAATTAACTACTATAGGCCCGGGACAGGTCAGTGAAAAAAAGACAAAGTTACTGCCTTCCGGGAAGCAACTTCTTTGACCTCAGCCATAGCAACTTCTTACCAGATAAGTTTCTGAGTCAAGGGAAACAAAAGCAAAAATAAACTATTGAGACTTCATCAAAATAAAAAGCTCCTTCGCAGTGAAAGAAGCAATCAATAAAACTAAAAGGCAACCTACAGAATAGAAGATCTTTGTATATGATGTATGTGATAAAGAGTTAGTATCCCAAATCTGTAAAGAACTTGTACAATTCAACATCTAAAAAACAAATGATAGAGTTAAAAAATGCACAGAAGACATGACCGGACATTTTTCCAAAGAAGACATCCAGGTGGCAAACAGACACATGGAAAGAGGCTCAACGTAACTCATCATCAGGGAAATACAAATCAAAACCACAATGACATATCCCATCACACCAGTCAGAATGTCCATAATTAACAAGACAGGAAACAGCAAATGTTGCCAAAGACGAGAAACAGGAGCTCTCTTACACTGTTGAGGGGAATTGAAACTGGTGCAGGCACTCTGGAAAACAGTAAGGAGGTTCCTCAGAAAAGTTAAAAATAGAACTACCCTATGACCAAGCAATCATACTCGTAGGTTTTTACCCAAAGGATACAAAAATATTGATTTAAAAGGATACATGCACCCTGATGTTTATTATCAACAATATCCAAACTATGGAAAGAACTCAAATGTCCATTGACTGGTGAATGGATGAAGAAGATGTGGTATACATCCATAGTGAAGTATTACTCAGCCATCAAAAGAATGAAATCTTGGCATTTGCAGTGATGTGGTTGGAGTTAGAGGATTAAGCAAAATAAGTCAGAGAAAGACAAATATCATATGATTTCACTCATGAAATTTAAGAAACAAATAAACATAGGGGGGAAAAAGAGGCATACCAAGAAATAGACTCAACTATAGAAAACAAACTGGTGGTTACTGGAGGGGAGGTTGGCGTGGGGTGATGGGTTAAATAGGTGATGGGTATTGAGGAGGGCACCTCTTGTGATGAGCACTGGGTATAATAATGTAAGTAACGAATCACCAAATTCTACATCTGAAACTAGTATTGCACTTTATGTTAACAGGGTGGCATTTAAATAAAACTTGGAGGAAAAAATTACTGTCTTCATGGTGCTAATAGTGCAGTAGAGAGAGGCAGACAAAGAACAAAAATAGCAAATACGGAAATTTTATAATACATATTAGAAGGTGAAGAACACTATCAAAAATGATTAGGCACGATAAAGGGGGGGCTTTGTTGTAAGAAAGGTGGAATTTCACTTTATAAAGGCCATTCTGATTGAAAGGTGACATTTAAAAGCAACGCCTTGCAGAATGCGAGTCAATTAATTATAACAAAACCTGGGAGAAGAGAATTCCAGGGAGAGAGAACAGGCAGTGTGAAGGCCCAAGATTGGAGACATCCTAGGCACGTGTTTAAGGAACAGCAAAGTGGCCAGTTTCTCTATAGCCACTGAGGGGAGAAGAGTGTTTTAGATGAATGTGGGGTGGGGGGAATGACAGAGAGCACAGGAGGCCATCATTGTAAGAAGTTCGGCTTTTACTGTGAGGGAGATGAGGGGCCATTTCAGGGTTCTATGTGGTCTGTCGTGATAGGACTTTGGTCTGAAAGGGATGAATGTATCTGCTCTGTTGAGGGTAGGTAGTGGGCGAGTGAAGGTAAAAGCAAGACATGCCCATTAAAAATTGTTTTGTTTTGTTTTGTTTTTACAAAGTCATTTTCTGTCAACCTCAAGCTTAAGTTTTGTTTTGTTTTTAAGTGACACTAACTGCCTGTGCCATTTATCTATTACATTATCGCCACTTTTTTTTTTTTGCATTTTGAGGGTCTAGGAAATTAAAAAATAATTGTTGCTAAAGCAGAGGACATCATCAACAAATCAGTTTTTTTTCTCCAGTTTTATTGAGGTATAATTGACCAATTAAATTGTAAAATAAGGTATACAACTTGATAATTTGGCATACATATACATGGTGAAAAGATTCCCTACATTGAGTTAATAACACATTTTCTTTATGAAAAAGTTTTAAAAAGATTTATTAGAGATAGAGAAAGGAGAAAGAGAGAGCACATGAGTGGGTGGAGGGGTTACAGGAGAGGGAGAAAGAGAACCTTAAGCAGACTCCATGCTGAGCGTGGAGCCCCACATGGGGCTCAATCTCATGACCATGAGATCATGACCTGAGCTGAAACTTAACAATGACTGAGCCACTCAGTTGCCCCTTTTTATAAAATATTTAAAAGTCAAGAGAAACTGTCTAAAACTGATCTAAAATTTTGCATTCGATCCAGACAAGATACTCTAAAACCACTAATCCAGTATATGGAGAGATTGAATATCTTATATCTGTTCAATTTGCAGTATGTCAGATACAAGTATAGAAATACTATAATTTACTAGACATTTCTGGGTAATGCCATGATTCTTGTTAAAATTAGCTATTGAGATCAGACTTTAAAATAACCTCATTTCTTTTTTAGCCTGAAACTTCAAAATAAATACTGAGGCATTATATTAAATATTAAATACAATCTATCCACTTGACAATCTATTTCCTAGATTCAGAAATTAGCAAAAAGAAACAAATTTCTTATTATTTATTTATTTGTTTGTTTATTTTTAGTAAATTTGAGTTCTATTACAGTGTGATAAGACAAAAAACAATTTGACCTTACAAATTCCAGTAGTAACTTGGTTGATGTGTAAGGAAAAATTAGAATAAAATCTCAAATTATGCTCTGTTTCCCTTTCAACAATATTATTCTCTCATTTTCCTTATGTACCAAATTCATTGCCTAGATATTAAAGAAAATATTAACATTTTAATGACTAACTTTTTCTCCCAAATGATATTATATATAAAATAATTTAATTCAGTTATGCCTTAAATGTTGAATTGTGTGCATAAATAGGATATGAATGAACTGAAGCTTATTTTGAATATTTAATGTTATAGAAATAGCTGTGCTTATCACTGACTTTTTGATAAGCATTTTTATGTTAAAATATATTTGGCTTGCGACCCAACTGATTTTGAGTTAACATGATTTTTAGTTATAGAACGAGTTGGAAAAGCAAATACTTTTGTGTTCTATTTTCAAGTGTGATATATCAAAATAAGGGGTGTTTTGACAGAAAAAAAGAAATCTTGTTCAATTCATGTCAGCATCAGTCAATGCCTTCATTTGTAGGAGAACTTGAGGAATGTTTAGTGAAATGCTGACAAATGGACTTGAGAGCATATCTAATTAGTAATTTTCTCTTTCTTCGTGGGCATGTAGAGAGGGAAAGTAATTATAGAAACCCAAAGTTTAGTCTTCAATTGAAGTCCAACTTAAATGCAGTTTAAAGCCTTTATCCCTTTAAGCTCACCTCTCTTACTGCCTTTTGATTTTGTGGAGGTTCATCCATATTAATGTACCTAATGACAGACACCCTGAAAAGGTGAGAATGAATGCTTTTCCTCTGACATATCAGCAGAGGATGATGGTACAAAGCGTGTCTTTCAATGTGTATCTGCATGGACTCTGGGTCTGTGAGAATGATATATACTTCTACTTTATGCCTGCAAGATTCAAAAGGCCTTTTCAAATATTCATGTCCTTTTTTCCCTTCTTTTTATTCTCTACCGGTATGTGTTATAGGATGAGAAGAATGTCAGTGTCTCTGGAGTTTTATTTTTAAGTTTTAGTCTTGCCTGAGGGGGAAGATAAATTGAAAATTTGCTGGTCAAGCTGTTCATGCTTTCTCATAACATATCTAATAATTGCAAAGCAATTTGTCCAAATAATTTGGGCAGGCCTTCCATGGTTACCATGACAGATTATGAGGCAGGTTATGGGGCAGAGTCTGGCATTCTATTGGTAAAACCTGAGGATAACTTTCCCTTTATGTTGTCTGCTACAACCAAGGAGAAATCAAAGGAGGCACAGAAATGAGGGCTTTCCTTTTTTCCTTCCTTCCTTCCTACCTTCCTTCCTTCCTTCCTTCCTCTCTCTCTCTTTCTTCCCTTTGGTCCCTGCCTCTTTCCTCCCTCCCTCTTTCCTCTCTCTTCCTTTGGTGGAATTCTGATCATCCTTTTCCAATCTTGTTCATTTTATTTTTTAATTTCAATATATTTTTAAAGGATTTTATTTATTTATTTGTCAGAGAGACAGAGAGAGAGAGAGCACAAGCAGGGCGAGTGGGAGACAGAAGGAGAAGTGGGCTCCCCGCCGAGCAGGGAGCTGGATACGGGACTTGGGATCCCAGGACTCTGGGATCATGACCTGAGCTGAAGGCAGATGCTTAACCAACTAAGCAACCCAGGCACCCCCTGATCTTGTTTAAACTTGGGTTATAACTTCCTCATGTAAGATGCATCCAGTCAATGGGATTTGTACTGACATAGGCACTATTGCCATTTCATATCCTATGGTAGGCATAGGGTAAGTGGAGGTTCTGATTAGAAACATGGTAATATAATCACCTCTACCTGCTTCGCCTGACCTTGGACAGGAAGGGCAGTGCATTTGTCTTTGTTTTTAAATCGCATACACTAGTTGTTGCTATTGGGTTGTTTTTTTTTTTTTCATTTTCCATAGCTTTGGAAACTTAAACGATATATTAATATTTTAGTGTATCATTTAGTCTTTTTCTTCCATTAGATTTCTGACCCATTTATTTTTTAAGATTTTGCATTTAATTTTCATCACCTTCTGAGACTTACCTTTCTCCATTATCCACCAGGAGAGAAAAAAAAAAATAGAATAAAATAACCAGCTGGTAGGAAAGTCATTTGGAGGGCGCTGGCCAGATTAACCTTTACATTATAATTACAAATTAATAACTTTTTTCCTCTTCAATAAAATCCATGTTTTTAGTTAGCTTCAGGGAAAACAGATGAGGAAATAGAAATAAAATCATAGTGAAATGATTCATTACATTATAATAAAACAGAGCCGTAGCTTCAAGGACTCCTGGTCTTCAAAAACTACCCAACACAAAGGGAAAAGGGAATTAAAACTATAATTTCTCAAGTATTAAAAATATAAGCTACATTCTATGTGAAGAAAATAACTTGTCAACCCCCTCTCCATTATGTGAACATCCACACTGGGATACAACATGTGTTGGAAGAAGTGATTAAAAATGATCCAAACCAGCACACTAAAATTTTAAATAGTTTTCACTATTGACACAGAAAGAGCATTCATTGGGAATTGCAATAACATCCACTTATGCAAAAATATCTTTTGACATGCAATGAAAACATAACCTCTGGATACACATTTTCTCTTTTAGGTTTTCAGTGGGAATTGTGCCTAAGTGATTAGGGCAGGATTTGGTCCAATAAATAAACTGAAAATTTTGTAACAAGCGATGGAGTAATACATATTAATTCTGAACAGATTGACACTGTAATTTGGGATAAAAACCATAATGATTACAGAACGCAGTCAGTGTAAGTCAAGTCTGATGGACTGGAACAGATGTGTCCACCTGTTTAGAGCCTAGCTCTGCATCACTTGGGATGCATAATGTGACTGAGGTCTGTAACATTAGCTATTTGGAAAGGTATACAGGTTAGGAAAAAGGAGAAATGTCAAATTTTGGATCATTCTAAATTTTGCTATGTAGCTGTTGAGGTAAAAAATATATGACAGCATGGTAAGGACTAAAATAAAAGAGAAAGTTCAGAGGAGATGTAAACATCATTATATGTCTTTCATCGGAAGTGATTTGGAAAACTTCATAACGGACATTTCAAGGACAGGCAGGCAGAGGAGACTCAATTTTCATTTACCTAAAATTGGTACATTTTGTGTAAATTAACTCATATAAGTTTTTTTAACAAATGCTAAAGCAGATGAAGAAAGATGGAAAGAGACTCCAACAGTACAATGTTCATGCCCAAGGGCACTCCATATAACTAGTACCAAGTAAGATTAGGCTTTTGTGAATGTTTATCATTTGAAATCATAGGGAAAATATTTTTTTGACATAATGTGCCCCAGGTCTAAAGATTATATTGTACGTCATTAGGGGGTAATTTTATTTTTTCTTAAGGTAGAAGGAGAATCTCTACTATGATCATAAATATGTCTTTTTATTATAAGAAAATGTCAATGTGTGGTCATAAACATCATTCATTTTAAAGATTGAATCTTATAGACGTTACTATTAAAAATATCTTCCTGTCTGTGTTTTCAATTTTTCTTCTTTAAATTCATTAACAAAATTGAGTATATGTGTGTTACTCCTTTTCTCTGTCACCTTCTGGGTATTTAACCAGTTCTTAACCTATGGAGTCTCTATTATTATAAGAATAAAATATCATTTTGTTGTATTTTAATATATAGGATATATAGAAATCACTCTTTTCCCTCCCTTAAAATCTTCAACTGTATTTGTCAGAGATGTTTTAAGAGATTTGACTTTCAGTATCAAAGTTTATCTTGGTATTCAAATTTCATAATGTGAAACATACAAGTTAGTCTAGAAAACTGAAGATAAATTCTTGGCAAAAAGTTGTCAACTGGGTAAAACCTATCAGAAACATCCAAGAAGCTGTTAAAATTTTGCCTTCTTTGCTTGTCCCTTTCTAAACATGGAAGAACCAGGGAAAGATCTTTTGAATGTAGTCTGTATTCATTATCATACCTGACAGAAATTTTAACAGTCCAAAGATACCACTTATAGGGTGCCTGGCTGGCTCAGTCAGTAAAGCATGAGACTCTTGATCTCAAGCCCCATGTTGGGCCCAGAACTTACTTAAAAAATAAAAAATAAAATATTCAAGGAGAAAAAAAGCCTAAAGATACCGCTGATTAATGGCATTAAGGACTTTTAAAGAATACAGTTAGTCTGACTTCTCACACTCAAGTAGGTGTATAAACTTTAATAGGTGTACAAAAAGAAGATACAACAAATATTAACAGTTGAAATATATGCAAGTGTTCTATTTTGAGGGGCAACAGAATCATTGATTTGTGGGTATTTAACTATTTGGTAGAGATTTCTGCTTTAAAGTGAAAAAGTTAAAAGTATCCAGAAAAATCGATGTGTTTTATACAGTTCTGCACAAAGTTATATTTGCTATCTTATAAAAAGTTTTTGTTTTAAAGTCATCATAGAGAAATAAGTGCTATAAGTCATGATCTAATTAGTACACTTCTACTAATTTATACATACAACATATTGAAGGAGAAGGTGACTAAGGCTTTTCTATGTCTAAATTAGTAATTTTTGATCCTGGCTGTGGATCAGCTGGGAAATTTTAAAACAATACTGAGGTCTCAGTTCACAGACCTCCTTCTGGAGATTGTGATGTAATTGACCTGAGTTGGGGCACAGGTATTGAATTTTTAAAAAAATTACTTATTTATTTGACAGAAAAAGCAAGAGAGCACAAGCAGAGGGAAGAGTAGAGGGAGAGGGAGAAACAGGCTCCGCACTGAGCAGAGAGACCGACGCACGGCTCTATCCTAGAACCCTGGGATCATGACCTGAGGCAAAGGCAGATGCTTAATCATCTGAGCCACCCAGACACCCACAGGTATTGAATTTTTTAGATCTCTCTACGTCATTTTATTGTGAAGTCAGTATTGAGAAACACTAATCTTGATTTGTTTGTTTTTAAATTAATGCATTCTTGTGAGGAAAGGCAGAAAAAAAGTGGATAAAATAGTATGTTCACATAGATTTGTATAATATTTTATAGTTGTCAAAAAATATTCAAGTCTAGTGGGGACACCTGGCTACTTAAAGATTAAAATAGAGGTAAGTAGGATTTGGGGGAGGAAGTCACTTGGGGGCTGTCAAGGAATGCTTTTTAGGGAAAGAGACTTCAAATCTTTTGAATGAAATATAAGTAGGCTTTCAAGGTTCATCCTTGTTGTAGTATGTATCAATACTTCATTCCTTTTTATGGCTAAATATTCCATGGTATGGATGTACCCCAGGAAGCCAGTAACCAAAGACATACCTTACATGATTGCACTGATATAAAATATCCAGAATAGGCAAATCTATAGGGCCAGAAAGTAGATTAGTGGTTGCCTTATACTGGGTTAGGAGGATTCTGAGATGGGAGAGTGATAACTGAAGGGTAAAAGGTTTCACTTTGGGGCGATGGAAATGTTCTAAAATTGACTATGATGATAGTTACACTTACCTGTGATTATACAAAAGTGCATTGAATTATACAGTTTAAATGGGTGAATTGTAGGGCATGTGGAAGTTGTTGATGGATGTAATAGGTGATGGAGATTAAGGAGTACACTTGTCATGATAAGCATTGAATGATGTATGGAATTGTTGAATCAGTATACTGAATACCTGAAACTAATATAACACTGTTTGTTAACTATACTGGAACTAAAATTTTAAAAAATTTAAAAAAAGAAATCAGTTTCTAAAACAGATTAAACAAAAAGTGGGCTTGCCAAGTCAAAGTTACCTATCGGGAGTTAGGGCAGAGAGCAAGGAGAGAGTTTGCTAAATGGCAGGTAACTGATCAGTGCTGGCATATAGGGTTCAGGGAATAGTCCCAGAGAAGGCTAGAAGTGAAGTCGGAGAGAGAAACGGTAAGATCATGAAGGATGTAGTAAGTCTTCAAAATTTTTAAAATTGTGGTAAAATATGCATACCATAAACTTATCATCTTAACCATTTTAGTATATAATTCAGCAGTGTTAAATATATCCACAATGTACAACTTCTAGAACTTTTTCATCATGAAAAACTGAAACTGTACTTATTAAACAATAACCCATTACTCACCCATCTCATGCCCCTGAAAACCAACATTCTACTTTCTGTTTTTCTGAGTTTGACTAGATACCTCCTATTAGTTGAATCATGCAGTATTATTTTTTAGTGACTGAATTATTTCACTTAGCATAGTGTCCTTGAGCCTCATACATATTACAACATGTCTCAGAATTCTCTTCCTTTTTAAGGCTGAGCTAAGGGTATCATGCTAAGCAAAGTGAGTCAGGCAGAGAAAGACAGATACCATATGATTTCACTCATATGCGGAATTTAAGAACCAAAACAGATGACAAGGCAAGGGAAGGAAAAATAAAATAAGAGGAAAATAGAGAGGGAGGCACACCATAAGAGACTCTTAACTAAAGGGAAAAAACTGAGGGTTGCTGGAGGGGAGGTAGGTATGGGGATGGGGTAACTGGCTGACGGGCATTAAGGAAGGCAGTTGAAGTAATGAGCAGTGAGTGTTGTATGCCATTGACGAATCACTGAATTCTACCTCTGTAAACTAATAATAGAGTATATGTTAATTGATTTAAATTAAAAAAAATTTTAAAATACTGTCTTTTTAAAGAGGGAATTGTGTAGGTAATTTTATTTTATTTTTAAAAAAGATTTAATTTATTTATTTGTCAGAGAGAGATCACAAGTAGGCAGAGAGGCAGGTAGAGAGAGAGGGGGAAGCAGAATCCCTGCTGAGCAGAGAGCCTGATGTGGGATTTGATCTCAGTACCCTGACATCAGGACCTGAGCCAAAGGCAGAGGCTTAACCCACTGAGCCACCTAGGCACCCTATGTAGGTAATTTTAAAAGACCATATAATTGAATATTTATTCCCCATTCTTCCCTTGATTAAAAATATGAAGAGACCTGGAATGCCTGGGTGGCTCAGTCAGTTAAGCGTCTGCCTTTGGCTCAGGTCATGATCCCAGAATCCTGTGATCAAGTCCCACATCAGGCTCCCTGCTCAGTGGGGAACCTGCTTCTCCCTCTGTCTACTGCTCCCTCCACCTCTCTCTCTCTAACAAATAAATAAATCAATAAAATCTTAAAAAAAAAATGAAGAGACCTAAAATAGGTGAATAGATTAGCATAGTAAGTTAGAAGCTTCCCACAAATAAAGTCCAGACCCTTGCAGCACCTGGGTGGCTCAGTTGGTTAAGCGTCTGCCTTTGGCTCAGGTCATGATCTCAGGGTTCTGGAATAGAGCCCTGCATTGGGGTCTCTGCTTAGTGGGGATGCTGCTTCTCCCTCTCTCTTTACTGTTCTCTCTCCTTGTGTTCTCTTGATCTTTCTGTCAAATTATATAAATATATAAATATAAATTACATTTATATGAAATTTAATGTGGTGACGCCATAGAGACAGAAAATGACTTGCTTAGGGCTCAGAATAGGGGTGGGACAGCTAATGGGTATGAGTTTCCTTTGGAGGGAACTAAAGTGTTTTAAAGCTCTATTGTAATGATAATGAGCAATCCTGTGAATACACTAAATATATTGAACTGGACATTTTAAAGGAGTGAATCTTATAAAATCTGAATTATAGTTGGTAAAGCTGTTAAAAAGTTAATTGTTTACACACAAAATAATGTATTAGTATAAAATGTATATAAGTATAATGCATGAAAACAATAGCAAAAAAGACTAGGAAGAAGTATATTGGAAGGTTTTTATATTATTAACCAACAAAGGAGAAAAATTGAATCATAAAAAGTACTCAGACAACAGTAAGTAATGTATAAAGCCATCGAATCACTACCTTGTATATCTGAGACTAATATAACAATTTACATTAATTTTACTGGAATTAAAAATATTCAAAAAAATATTCAGACAATATAAAAATAGCTGTAAGAATAAGAAAAATGGACAAAACAACAAATGCTTCAAAAAGATAACAATAAGATATACTATTCGATTTCAAGGCTTATGATAAAGCTCAGTAATCAAGAGAGTATGGTAATATAGAGGAATGCATCAATGGAACAGAATAGAGAGCTCAGAAAGAGGTCTATGCATACATGTACAGTTGATTTCTGACAAAGGTGAAAAACAATCCTGGGGGGAGATGACAGTTTAAAAAATAAAGTGTGCAAAAATTGCATATAAATATGCAAAAAATCTTACCTTTGATGTGTAATCATGGGCATCATGGGTTAAAAAGTAGCTCAAAAGAGATTATGGGCATAAATATAAAACCTTATGTTATAAAAGTTCTAGAGGAAGTCATAAGGGAAAATCTTTGTAATCTTGTGTAAAGTAAAGATTTCTGAGATACCACAATCAAAGCCATAATCAATAAAAATCATCAAAATTTAAAAATGTTTCTATTTGAAAGGTACTATGAAGAAAATGAAAAGCTATAGACAAAGAAATATTGGCAAAGTATGTAATTGTTTTGTTTTTCCACTAGAGAATCTGCTCCTGACATTAAGCAATTTGGTCTTTCTTAAGTGGTTCTATGCGTTCTTTCTTCTTCTCCGCAGTCTGGAATCAGCCACATTTAAATTTGGAAGTGGTGTTGATGAACTTGAGGTCAGCCTTCTCCAGAGCCTACCATTTGGTCTGTACCAGCAAGGACTTGCAGAATGTAAGCTATTGCTTCTTGGTTCCCACCATATAGCCTTTCAGCATGACAAAGGCATTGTTCACTTCACCATAGTGGACTAAGCCACCCAGAGGGTTGATGCTCTCACCAGAAAGATCATAATCAATGGAAGCATTGTTCTTGCTTACTTTGCCATCCTTGATGAGATGTCCCTGGCCAATCTTGTAGATCTTGTTGATCTCAGTGTGACCATGGTAGTCTTTCTGTCCAGCCTGAGCCACAGAGAAAGCCATGGAGTAGAATGTCATGCCCCAATACAGGCAATCTTATGCAGCCCCCGGAGCATCTTGTGGGGTAGTCTCTTGGTGTGCCAGGAGCTGGTTACCCCTTTGTAGGATTTGCCCTTGATGACAATGATGACACTGATAAAAACGATCACCTCATTCTGTCCAGACACTGGGCTCATAGGTACGTGCTTCTCCAGGCTCTTGTGTGCCCAGTCCAGCTTCTCAGCCACTATGTCTCCATTCACCTGGATCTCCATGAGGTGGGCCTTCTTCTTCTTCTTCTTTGTTTTGGGTCAAGTGAACAAGGACAGTTTAATTTTTAGAGATAAACTGCAATAAACATGGTTGCAATGATATATGATGACTTTGGTTCATATTTCGGGGTTAGGATAACAAACTAGAGGGTCATCTTCTGAAATGCTGAGTCAATGTATCAATGGTGTTACAAAGATATGTAACAATGACCTGTTTTTCAAGATCATGTTGAAGTATGGGCTAACACTACCAACTGAGAATTCTTTAATTCTCTAGGGATATGTATTTGTCCATTAACTATTTATTAGGTACAGACTCTGTGAATATGCACGTTAAGTTGTATATATGTTGTCCAAAAGAGATGCAAGTGATTTTTGTCCTATAGAAAAAGTAACTCCAAAATAATTTTTTATTAACCACTTTTGTATTTAACTTAACTAACTTACATCTGCCTCTCCCAAATTGTGTAAATCAACAACAAATGACTGAGGGGAAGCCAGCCCCCTCAAACACACATGCACACACACACTATTTTTTTTACTTTCTGTGACATTGGCTAGCTCACAATGATCTTATTAACAGCTCCTCTCCCAGGTGAGCCCCAGTAGCTAGTTTTTGCTTCATGGCACTGACTCTTTGAAATAAGCCTAGTTAAAACATGATAAATCTGCTGCTTTTATCAGGAAATGTCAGATTCCAAAAGCCTGGCTGTACTTTTACCCTTGATTTCTGTGAAGTTATCCTGTAAAACTTTTGATTCACTCTAGAGCATTCTTAACTGTGATTTCTTGAGGGAACTAAGTCCCAGTTAATGCACTCAAGCCTCCATTTTTATGTGTGAGTTAACTTTATTTTCCTATGCATCTAGCATGGATTATGATGTGTATTACCCTCGGGAGGACTGGGAAAATAATCACGCAAATCATTTTCTGTTTGTAATTCACACAGAAAGACCCTTACTGAGACTGTGTAACACCAAAGAAGTGTAATTTAAATGTCAAAGGATAAATTCAAAGTAACTCACTTCTCTATTCCAAGTTCTCATATGCTTTGCAACGGGATATAGAGACCATATATGTTTTTGAAATATGTTCCTCTCCCTTTGTTTTTTGTTTCACACCATAGTTAGGTCAATTTTTTTAACCTCAAAACTATTGTGAAAAATTTTCCTTCCTTTCCACATAGTTCTCTCTTGTCTCTCAACCTCCATGTAGCTGGTGGACACTCCTTTCACTATAGCTCTGTACTTTTAGATTGTCAAAGGGGTATCTCTAAGTGCACAAAATCTGCAGGAATTCTAGTAATTCTATTACTCTAAATTAATCATGAGAATTTCCTTAGTGCTGTGTTTAGGTTCCCTTCTAATTTTTTGTGTGAATTTACTATAAGTTTTTGCTTTGTGATTACTGTGGAGTTCATATATAATTTCTTATGTAAATATCAGTCTATTTTGAGTGATAGAAATTTAATTTTGAACACATTGCAAAACTTTACATTTTTCTCCTCTTACTATGTTTTATGTTTTGATGTCACATTTTCACCTTTTTGTTTTATGCACCCCTTAACTAATTACTGTAGTTTTAGTTAATATTACTATTTTGCCTTTTAACTTTAATACTTGCTTTATTTATTGATCAATTGCTTTACTATATATTTCCCTTTTCCAGTGAGATTTTTTACTTGTGTATGTTTCCTTATTCTTAATACTATTTATTTTCAGTTTAGAGAAGCTCCTTTAACATTTCTTGAAGAAACAGTTTAGTGGTGAAGAGCTACTTTAGTATTTGCTTATCTGGAACACTCAGTGTGTTCTTCAATTTTAAATGATAACCTTGTCAGATAGAGAATTCCTGGTTGGAAGTTTTGCCTTTCAGCAATTTGAATATGTCATGCCATTCTCTTCTGTCTTGCAAAGTTTCTATTGAGAAACTTGCCTTTAGCCTTATGGGTTTTCCCTTGTATGTAATAAGTCATTTTTCTCTTGCTACTCTTAATTTTTATCACTTTAATTATATTGTCTTTTGGTGTGAATTTCTTTGGGTTATCTTATTGGAACTCTCTGGGATTCCTGGACCTGTATGTCTGTTTCCTTCTCCACATTAAGAATGTTTTCATCCATTATTTCTTCAAATAAGTTCTCTGGCCTTTTTCTCTTTTCTTCTGGGACTCCCATTATGCAAATGTTGCATATACTCGATGTTTTCCCAAAAGTCCTTCAAGGGTTTTTTGTTTTTTATTTGTTTTATTTTAAATTCTCTTTTCTTTCTTTTGCTCTGTCTAAATGAGTTCTATTGCTTTGTCTTCCAGCTTGCTGATCCAACTTATAGCTTTATATAGTCTGCTGTTGAATTCCTCTAGTATATTTTTTAGTTTGGCTATTGTGCTCTTTAGCTCTGTTACTGCTCTTTGAAACTTTCACACATTTCCTATCTCTTTGTTGAGGACTTCATTGTATTAATCTTTTTTCAAGTCCAGTGTGCATCTTTATGACCATTGCTTTGACTCTTTATCAGGTAGATGATTATTTCCATTTCATTAATGTCTTTTTCTGATGTATTTTGTTCTTTTATTTTGGTTGTATTCCTGTTTCCTCATTTTGCCTCTCTCTGTTTGTTTCTATGTATTAAGCAAATCAACTGCCTCTCCCAGTCTTGAAACAGTGGCCTTGTGTAGATGTCACATGGAGCCCAGAAGTCCAATCCCATCTGACTACCAAAGCTAGGTGTTCAAGAGGCATCTCCTGTGTGGTTACTGTGGTGGGGCCATGCCTGTGACACAAGGATAGGCAGGGCTGGTATTGGCGATCCTATACCATGCAGCTACACTATAGTGCAGGAGTGGGTGGGTCTGCACCAGGTTAGCTGTGATGTGCTGCAGTGTGGGGTGGGCAGGACTTATGCCCAGCCCAGCTGTGACGCATTGTTGAAGGTGGGCTGGACTGTTGCCAGTCTCAGCTATAAGGGATTTGCACTGTGGGTGTGAGTGGATTTCTCAGCTGGCATGCCCACCTGCTTTAAGCAGTTTAGAGGAATGATTCCAAAATTGTGCTTGCCAGAATTAATCTTAGAAAGGTAGACTGAGGTTGAAAATATGGTACATGCCAGGGTGTCTGTCACTTAGAGAAAATCCCAACAGTTTGCTACCTTTCCCCCACCCTACCCCCCAGTATAGGCTTTAAGATTAATAAGTGAGTCTCTTCCACATATGGTCTAGGGCATTTCACATTGGTGTTATTGCTTTTGTTTTTGTTTTGGACTGGGTTTCTGGGTGAGTGAGCTTTTTTGTGAGCCATTTAAGAGCAGGTTTTTCATCCCATACAGTTCCATCGTTCTTGGATATAAGTTCTATTGGTTTTCAAAGCCCAGTGGTTAGGGGCCCATCTCTCTTGTGCAGCATCTAAAGGGTTCCTGATGTGGATCACAAGCTTCTCACATCTTAGGGAAGAGTTCTCTATTTTTAGATTCCCTCTTGCTGGTGGATTGTCATGCCTGGGGTTGAGAATTTTGATGAGATAGTGTCTCTGTCTCTCCTACCCATCCTGATGGTCACCTTTTTGTCCTTTGTTGTAGAGACTGTGTTCATCCAGTTTTCTGTTCTTTTTCAGAGGAAGAAATTCCATATGTAGTTGTATACTTGTATCCATGTGAGGCAATGAGTTCAGGATCTTCCTATGTAGCCATCTTGTACCCAGTATCTTCCTTTTCCTAAGTTAAACATTTGCTACTTATCCTTTTTATGTCCCATATTCATTTTTATGGACGTAGATGACACTTTCTCTTTCAAAGAATTTATTTTTCAAATTGCTTATGCACCCTCAGAAAATTTGTTGTTGCTTTTTTTTTAATGGTACTTGGCAAACTGAGACTTTCCTTAGAAAATGCTGATTTTCTTTAGAATCCAAAGGATGATTTTCTTCTCTCTTGTAGTCCTATAATCTTCTAATTTTGAGTCTTTGATCCCAGTTCTGTAGTTCTTTCACTAAAGAGAAGACCACATTTATTTGCTTTCTAGTTTAAATTTATTTTGGAGTAAATAATTTATGGACATGGATAAAATTTAAAAAGTTGTAAAAAATTTTTTTCATGGAATTTAAGTGTCTCTCTCACTCTTGTGTCCCAGCTACTGAGTAATCCTTTCAAGAAATAATCAGAATTATTAATTTCTTATTATATCTTCAGGTATGTTATGTATGTGGAGGTAAATTTTTCTACATATAATCCTCTTTATATCTGTTTTCTTTTAAAAATGTTAGCTACTATAAATAATACTTTATACACTGCTTTTTTGTATCATGGTACAGAGCATTTTGTCTTAACTTTGGCCATAAAATTAATCTCCTGAATGAAATATAAAGTCAAAAATGAGAAGAACCTGATTTCTCTGACACTAAATATCTTATTTGGTTGACATATATTTTGACTTAACCAACAAAGGAAACATGCTCATATGTAGGTAGCATGATAAGTTATTATTATTATTTTTAAAGATTTTATTTATTTATTTGACAGAGAGAGATCACAAGTAGACAGAGAGGCAGGCAAAGAGAAAGGAAGGGAAGCAGGCCCCCTGCTGAGCAGAGAGCCCGATGCGGGACTCGATCCTAGGACCCTGAGATCATGACCTGAGCCGAAGGCAGCAGCTTAACCCACTGAGCTACCCAGGCGCCCCATGATAAGTTATTATTAACTCAATGCACTGGCTAGAGAAAATAATTCATTATATAACTTGAAGTAAGTTGTTGAGAACATGTTTAAATGTAACTCTTTGATTTAAATTTTGTCACGTAAATAAGATTAGAGTGGTGGTAAAGTTTACAAAGGGACTGGATATACTTAGTAAGAAATCAGTTTAAGTACACTTTATTTACACTGAGTTTGTATGATTAATAACTTTTTTTTTTCCCAACTAATGGTTTCAGCAGTTTGGGGGGGAAATGATTATTTGTAAGCTGTCTTAAAGTTTTAGCTGGTGCTTTTGGTTTCTAAGAGGTCCACAGCAATGCAAGAATATAAAACCACTCATTTACTAATTTCAAAATAAACTGTTCTTATCTTATAGTATTAGCTCTTAGAATTTGTAAAAGAAGGCTTTTATAATATTTGGGAAAGGTGTTAAAATTCCTATCTGTGCCTCTTAGAATCTAACATATTCATTTGTTAGTAAGGAATAGCTTGGAAAAGATGGCTTTATAGTACCGGCACTTGCAAAATAGAATATATGAATAGCTTGACATGTAGTAAATGACTTTTTTCCCTCCACAAAGCCAACATTATACCAAATAACAATAACTTTTAGAGACATTTCTAATTCATTACATTTTATTTTTAGTTTTATAATATTTACTTGTAAATTAAATTTTACTTCCTAAATGAAATAGTTTTCTAAATGAGAAGAAAACACCTCCTGTGGTTGTTTCTAATTTCATTTTCTGCTAACATAGCTGTTGGCAGTAGAAATGCAGAACAATTTTCAAAGAGTACTGTCAACCATGTAATTTCTTGGCAAATATATGACAATTACTTTCCATGTAATTATAGTGTCATTCCATGGGATCCTACAGCTTAGTCTAGGAAGAGGTTTACCAGGTCATCTTTTCCATCATTTTACTTGTTTTTTTCTTATGTCAGTATCTTGCTTATACCATAAATTGTGACTTCACTTAATACTGCAGTCAGATTGTAGGATGCGTGGGTGGCTCAGTTGGTTAAGTGATGGCCTTTGGTCAGGCCATGATCCCAGGGTCCTGGAATTAAGTTTTGCATTGGGCTCCCTGCTCAGTGGGGAGTCTGCTGCTCCCTCTGCCTGCTGCTCCCCCTTCTTGTGCTCCATCTCTATGACAAATAAATAAAATAAAATAAATAAAATTTTAAAAATACTGCATTCAGATCAAGCCCATCCAACTCAGTAAAGGCAATTGATTTCCTTGTGCTACTAGATTATTCCCTTAGATTAAGAGAAAGGCATATTTTTGGGTTTGCATTTATTAGTCATTAACACCTTAGGATTTGTACTAATGGGTGTTGAGGAATGTCTTAAAAGAATCAAAATATAAGTTTTAGGCCAAAGAATTAACATTAAAGGAAAATAAAAGAATAAAAGACAAAGGAATTAAAAGGATAATAATCCAATTTCAGGAAAGAAATATATTTGACATTGAAAATTCTCCCATGTTTAGATGACTGGTTTAACCAGAAAATTAAAGAAAAAAAAAAAACATGAAAGCAAATGAAAATGAAAGCGTAGCCGTTCAAAATCTTTGGGATGCAGCAAAGGCAGTCATAAGAAGGAATTGTGTAGCGATGCAGGCCTTCTTCAAGAAGCAAGAAAATTCTCAAACAACCTAAACTTACACCTAAAGAAGGTTTCAAATAGATAATCTTACACCTAAACGAGGTCGGATGAAAAGATAGCAAGTAAAGCCTAAAACAGGTGGTGGGTATTATAGAGGGCACGGCTTGCATGGAGCACTGGGTGTGGTGAAAAAATAACGAATACTGTTTTTCTGAAAATAAATAAATTAGAAAAAATAAACAAACCAGCAGAAGAAGGGAAATAATTAATATTAGAGCAGAAATCTATGACATAGAAGTAAAACAAAATAAAACAAAAAAATGAAACAAAACAAAAAACCAGTAGAACAGATCAATGAAACTATGAGTTGATTCTTTGAAAGAATTAACAAATTTGATAACCCCCTAACCAGACTTACCAAAAAGGAAAGAGAAAGGACCCAAATAAACAAAACAAGAATAAAAGAGGAGAGATCACAACCAACACCACAGAAACACAAACAATAAGAGATTATTATAA
Organism: Neogale vison; assembly: GCF_020171115.1. Lineage (NCBI taxonomy): Eukaryota > Metazoa > Chordata > Mammalia > Carnivora > Mustelidae > Neogale > Neogale vison. The sequence continues at coordinate 68,405,000 of NC_058103.1, forward strand.
GCAATGATACACAAACAAATTGGGCAATCTGTAAGAAATAAATTCCTAGAAACATATAAACTACCAAAATTGAAACAGGAAGAAATAGAATACCTGAACAGACCCATGACCAGAAAAGAAGTTGAATCAGTAATCAAAAGACCCCCAAGAAAACAAGAGTCTGGGGCTGGATGGCTTTCCAGGTGAATTCTACCACACATTTAAAAAAGAATTAATACCCATTCTTTTGAAGCTGTTCAAAAAATAGAAATGGAGGAATATTTCCAAACTTATTCAATGAGACCAGCATTAACTTAATCCCAAAACCATACAAAGACCCCACTGAAAAGGAGAATAACAGACTAATATCCCTGATGAACATGGATACAAAAATTCTCAACAAGAACTAGCTAATTGAATCCAGCAGAACACTAAAAGGATTATTCACCATGATTAAGTGGGATTTATTCCTAGGATGCGAGGGTGGTTCAATATCCACAAATCAATCAACTTGATACACCATATTAATAAAAGAAAGGCTAAAAACCATATGATCCTTTAAATATATGTAGAAAAAATATTTGACAAAATACAGCAAACTTTCTTGATAAAAACCCCCAAGAAAGTAGAGATAGAAGGAGCGTACCTCAATATCATAAAAGCTATATATGAAAGACCCACAGTGAATACCAATCTCAGTGGGGAAAAACTGAGACCTTTTCTCCTAAGGTCAGGAACATGACAGAGATGTCCACTCTCACCACCATTGTTCAATATAGTACTGGAAGTACCAGCCTCAGCAATCAGAAAACAAAAACAAAAACAAAAACTAAATAAATAAAAGCATCTAAATTGTCAAAGAAGAAGTCAAACTTTGCTCTTCACAGATGACATAGTTTATCTGAAAAAACCCAGAAGACTCCACCAGAAAATTTCTAGAACTGATACATAAATTCAGCAAAACTGGAGGATAAAAAATCAATGTACAGAAATCTGTTGCATTTCTATACATCAATAATGAAGCAACAGAAAGAGAAATCAAGGGTTTGATTCCATTTACAATTGCACCAAAAGCCACAAGATAGCTAGGAATAAGCCTAACAAAAGAGGTAAAAGATCTGTCTATAAAACACTCATGAAAGAAGTTAAAGAAGACACAAAGAAATGAAAAAGCATTTCATGCTCTTGGATTGGAAAAACAAATACTGTTAAAATGTCTATACTACCCCCCAAAATCTACACATTCAGTGCAATCCCTATCAAAATATTTTCTACAGAACTAGAACAAACAATCCTAAAATTTATATGGGATAACAAAATACCCAGAATAGCCAAAGTAATGTTGAAAAAGAAAAGCAAAGGTGAAGAAATCACAATTCCATCCTTCAAGCTGTATTGCAAAGTATAATCATCAAGACAGATGGTACTGGCACAAAAATAGACACATAGATCCATGAAACAAAATAGAGAACCCAGAAATGGACCCACAACTGTATGGCCAACTTATCTTTGACAAAGCAGGAAAGAATATCCATTAGAAAAAAGACAGTATCTTCAACAGATGGTAATGGGAAAATTGGACAGTGACATGTGGAAGAATGTAACTGGAACACTTTCTTACACCATACACAAAAATAAATTAAAAATGGATGGAGAACCTAAATTTAAGATAGGAAATCATGAAAATCTTAGAGGAGAAAACAAGCATGAATGTCTTTGACCTCAGCCAAGGCAACTTCTTATTTGACTCTGGAGTCAAGAGAAACAAACCAAAAAGGAACTATTTGGACTTCATCAAGATAACTTCTGCACAGCAAAGGAAATAGTCAATAAAACTAAAAGGCAACTAACTGATGGAATGGGAGAAGATATTTGCAAATAGCTTACCAATAAAGGGCTAGTATTCAAAATCTATAAAGAACTTATCAAACTCAACACCTCAAAACTACATGATCCAGTTAAGAAATGGGGAGAAGTGAATAGAGACTTTTCCAAAGAAGATGTCCAGAAGCTAACAGACACATGAAAAAATTCTCAATATCATTCAGCACCAGGGAAATACAAATCAAAACCACAATGAGATGACACCTCACACCAGTCAGAATGGCTAAAATTAAGAACTCAGGAAACAGATGTTGGTGAGGATGTGGAGAAAGGGGAACACTTATGCACTGTTGGTAGGAATGTAAGTTGGTGCAGCCACTCTGAAAAATAGTATAGAGGTCCCTCAGAAGGTTAAAAATGGAACTACTCTATGACCCAGCATATGCATTACTAGATATTTATCCTCAATTTGTCAAAAATGCTGATTTGAAGGGGCATGTGCACCTCAATGTTTATAGCAGCATTATTAACAGTAACCAAATTTTGGAAAGAGCCCCAATGTCCATGGACTGATGAATGGAAAAAGAAGTGTTACATATATACAATGGAATATTACTCAGCAATAAAACAATGAAATCTTGGGGTCCCTGGGTGGCTCAGTCGGTTAAGTGTCTGACTCTTGATTTCAGCTCAAGTTATAGTCTCAGGGTCATGAGATCAGGCCCTATATTGGGCTCTACATTGGGCATGGAGACTGCTTAGAATTCTCTTTCTCCTTCTCCCTCTGCCTCTTCCCCTTTGTGCTCTATCTCAAAAAACAAAACAAAACAAAAAAACAAAACAGAACAAAAAAACTTGCCATTTGCAATGACATAGAACAAGAGTGTATTATGCTAAGTGAAATAAGTGAGTCAGAGAAAGACAAATATCGTATGCTTTTATTCATATATGGAATTTAGAAACAAAACAGATGAAGATAGGGGAAGGGAAGGAAAAATAAAATAAGAGGAAAACAGAGAGGCAAACCATAAGAGACTCTTAAATATAGGGAACAAACTGAGGGTTTCTGGAGGTAAGGTGGGCAGGGGGATGGGATAAATAGGTGATAAGCATTAAAGAATGCTTAATCCCTTGCTGGGATGAGCAGTGGGGTTATATGTAAGTGATGAATCACTAAATTCTACTCCTTATATCAGTACTACACTATATGGTAACTAATTTGAATTAAAAAATTCTCCCACACTTCAAATGCTTTTTTTGAACATTTTCCATTTTAAAATATGTCTCAAAACTCATCATCCAATTTTTCAAAGGAAAATACAAAAGGAAATATGTAGTTCTTCACACTCCTAAGGTAGAATTAATTTTTTATAGGAGAGTGGAGAAGCAGAAAAGTATGTTGATATTTTCAGTTTAATGAAAAACTATTGTTTGGCTTAGTTATGGATAAATTAATTGTTAAAATACCTAAGTAGTAAAGATAGTTTTTAAAAATGTCACAAGTTTAAATAGAATTTCATATAAATTTCTGATGCTTTTACCTATAATTATAGAAGTTACCCTGATGTTAAAAATGTATTTGTTCCTTACTATGCAGCCACCGAAAGAAATGAAATCTTGCTATTTGTGACAATGTGGATGGAACTAGAGGGTATTATGCTTAACAAAATAAGTCAACTGGTGAAAGACAACTATCATATGATCTCCCAGATATGAGGAAGTGGAGATGCAATGTGGGAGTTTTAGGGGGTAGGAAAA